>NC_092637.1:51533167-51605667 GCF_039555335.1 Amphiura filiformis
AGTCAGTTGACTCTTCTTGTGAAGTCAATTGACTCTACATTCGGAGTTGGCGACGGAGTCAAGAAATTTATGACTCTTCAAGAGAGTCGGACTCTGGAATAGTTTGGCTGTTGACACCATGGAATTTATATTCTCCCATTCCTGAGTGATGATGGTTCAGCCGAAATTTCTCCATTCTGTCGTCTGACGATCACCTATATGGCGTGAAACTCAAAGTAAAGTCTCCTATTCCGGTAGGTATATACTTTGAATTTTATCTTGATGTACTTCTATGTGTATCAATAGTTTCTGCTATTTCCGAACTGTTGGAGTGACCCTGTAATGGAGTCGGAGATACTATATAAATGGAGCCTGGGTTACGCTAGAAGCAGAATCGAGCCACTACGCGACTCTATGTCTAAAATAACTCCATATTGAGAGTCAAATGACTCCTGTGTAGTGTCATCAACGGTGACTCTTCCGCGGCGCCAAGAAATTTTAGACTCTTCAAGGGAGTCGGATGACTCCCAATATGGAGTCATTCTATACATAGAGCAGCAGAGCGGCTGGACTCTGCTTTTAGAGTCACCCTGACTCAGTTTGGCTTTCAGTGACATGTATTGTTGGGGAAATTTGACAATGTATCACAAAATCAAAGCAATCGAATTGCCCCACTCTTTATTTTGAGACACTAGCGGGGACACTAGTGACTGAAATTGATCAAGTAATTTAGTAGAATATGAATGACAAAAACTCAATGCATTCTAGGAGAACAGAATTGCATTGAGGGTTTTTGCTGTAATAAATTTCCGTGTACAGCGAAAAACATAACACGGCAACGCTTGTACATTAAATCAATATGCAAAATCCCAAAAGTGATGCCATAAATGACATAATAAATCAAACGTGCTTTTATTATTTGAAATAGGAATTAGACCACTCACATGTCAACTGAACTAAATTGAAACAATTCTTGTCTAGACGCAGCCGAAACAGGTGCGAAAACTACGACCAGAAACCTGAAAGGACTCATAACAATGTATCATCACGATACCTTCATTGACGTGTTAAAACTGTCAATTTTGGTAATCAAAAAAGCAGAAATATGATGCTCAAATATTTCACAAATATTTAGCCTGCTTTATTTTTCTGTCACTTGACTCTAGAAGTGGAGTAAACTAGCACTGACTATCAACAGGAGCCACCTGATTGTCATAGGAGAGTCAGTTGACTCTTCTTGTGAAGTCAATTGACTCTACATTCGGAGTTGGCGACGGAGTCAAGAAATTTATGACTCTTCAAGAGAGTCGGACTCTGGAATAGTTTGGCTGTTGACACCATGGAATTTATATTCTCCCATTCCTGAGTGATGATGGTTCAGCCGAAATTTCTCCATTCTGTCGTCTGACGATCACCTATATGGCGTGAAACTCAAAGTAAAGTCTCCTATTCCGGTAGGTATATACTTTGAATTTTATCTTGATGTACTTCTATGTGTATCAATAGTTTCTGCTATTTCCGAACTGTTGGAGTGACCCTGTAATGGAGTCGGAGATACTATATAAATGGAGCCTGGGTTACGCTAGAAGCAGAATCGAGCCACTACGCGACTCTATGTCTAAAATAACTCCATATTGGGAGTCAAATGACTCCTGTGTAGTGTCATCAACGGTGACTCGTCCGCGGAGTCAAGAAATTTTAGACTCTTCAAGGGAGTGGGATGACTCCCAATATGGAGTCATTTTATACATAGAGTCGCAGAGTGGCTGGACTCTGCTTTTAGAGTCACCCTGACTCCAGTTTGGCTTTCAGTGACATGTATTGTTGGGGAAATTTGACAATGTATCACAAAATCAAAGCAAGCGAATTGCCCCACTCTTTATTTTGAGACACTAGCGGGGACACTAGTGACTGAAATTGATCAAGTAATTTAGTAGAATATGAATGACAAAAACTCAATGCATTCTAGGAGAACAGAATTGCATTGAGGGTTTATGCTGTGTAATGAATTTCCGTGTACAGCGAAAAACATAACACGGCAACGCTTGTACATTAAATCAATATGCAAAATCCCAAAAGTGATGCCATAAATGACATAATAAATCAAACGTGCTTTTATTATTTGAAATAGGAATTAGACCACTCACATGTCAACTGAACTAAATTGAAACAATTCTTGTCTAGACGCAGCCGAAACAGGTGCGAAAACTACGACCAGAAACCTGAAAGGACTCATAACAATGTATCATCACGATACCTTCATTGACGTGTTATAACTGTCAATTTTGGTAATCAAAAAAGCAGAAATATGATGCTCAAATATTTCACAAATATTTAGCCTGCTTTATTTTTCTGCACTGTGCTCATCGATATGACGCTTCATAACAATGTATCATCATGAGATCTTCATTTCGTGTGAAAACTGTCAACGTCGGTAATGAAAAAAAAAAGTATTTGATGCTCAAATCATGTAGTATCATGTTGTATTATTTACTTTGCCGTGGGAAATTCAAAGGTCTGAAAATGTATTCCAAAAAAATAAGCTATATGTCGCACACATTTCACTATATAAGGCCATATCAGGAAGTTAAAGTAGATGTTCTCATTACTCTTATTTTTTGTGATGCCTTATCAATTATTAACTCAATTTTAATGTGGCGATAACATGTGACAACTAAGAATGATTTAAAATGTATTCTAACTTGTGTCTCTGCAATTTGTGCTACGTTGAATTTAAATGATATTGTAAACTAAACCTACACTGTTAGAAAACGTGTCATTATATCCTATAGTATTACCGTAGTCTTCTTTGGTGAGCAATTTCATTTGATCCATAGGCTTGATAGTTTAATAAAGGAAGTACGTGACTTCTCCTTATGATTTCTGTGCGCTCTGTTCCGAACCTCAAACATAAATACATTTCCAAATTGAACACTTTGCTGCACATTCCTGCCAATTATCATTTGCACTAGCTCATGATAGTATGAAAAACCAGTAGCTTCCCAGCAAACACAAAAACAAAAAAACGTGTTTAGGTTTCGATCGGAGCGTGTTAATGACATTTAAATGTCGGGTTATATTAAGATCAAAAAACATTAAAAAAAGTTTTATACGAAAAGATACTACAACAACATTTTACAAATGTTGTCAAAATGTTTTGGCAAACATTTTTGAAAATATATTGTCAATACTTCATAAAATAATATTATAATGTTTTCCATCAAGTTTAACCGTTTTCTCTAAAACAATTTGTGTTTGCTCATCCTTCAAGATACCACAATGTGGGACATTGTGCTATAATTTGGTTCACCTCAATTTCGGTAGTGACGTATGTGCGTATTTCGCTCGTCGCAGTATCGAATCGCGAGCGTAAAGTTTAACGCTCTGAGTGTACACGCACAGGGGCGTTTGTCGGCATGATTGTTGTGCAACCGCGAAAAAGCATTGACGTAACTACAGAGCTTGATAGGTGACCCATATTATACATATGTTTGCTTCTAATATCTAAATCGATGTGGAGTAACTTAACTTCTGTTCAAAAATAGAAAGGGAATTTGAAAACCAGACCGCATCGATGAACTTTCACCACTGTTTATTCAAAGAACTTGAGTACATCTGGTTGTATTTGATATTATATTAAAACATTAAAAATTTTATATTTATTATCATGTATTACTATGTTATATTTTGATAGTATACAAATATTTACTGCTCATGAGGGATCTGGTGGAATCTATTGGTCCCCGAGGTGAACTGGAGACCGTGAGCCTACTATTTTCCCGAGACCGCCAGGTCGAGGGAAAATAGTAGGCTCACGGTCTCCAGTTCACCGAGGGGACCAATAGATTCCACCAGATCCCGAATTTAGAGCAGTAAATATTTGTTTTATATCCTTCATTAATATATTCTTTGTTCATTAAACACAAGGCATAGGCATGTAGGCCTAGGCATACTGTAGGCTGGGTCTAGTCAAGGCTACGCCGGCCTTGCTTTGTTTTGATTGAATGCACAAAGCACGCACACAGTTGAGTGGCTAAAGCTTACCGTGAAAATGTGTGACAACCTCTACAATACCGCCGTGAAACGAGTAACCATGTTAACATGTTCCCTGTTATTTCACCATCAATATTAAGATACTGATCCTGATGTAACTCAGATTATGCCATTAAACCGTCGTATTTTAGCTGCACTTCTGTCATGTCTGTGCTGCTTGTGTGCTTCGCAAGACAAAACGAATTGACATTAATACCCCGGAGCCGGTACTGATATCCCGCGTATGTGGCGAGTTGCATTGACCACTAGGAACTGCGACGCGGTTATGAGGTCATACGCGCTCCGGGACGCGCTCAGAGGGAGATCAATCGGCTTGTTAACTAACAAGTTTGCAAAATAGCAAAACTATTTTTGGTCACATGATACTCGTTTAACCAATTAATGAACGAGAATATATTAATGAGGGATATAATATGTATTATTCACTGAGCATGTTTGTAGAGAGCCAGCTTATCCGTTGTTAGGCGCTTATCATCGTAGAAGTACTTCAAAATCAATTGCCATTGCAGTGTTGTATTTCCGTGATAAACTAGGCCTACTACATGCACGCTCGTAATATCATTATGCATTTAAAGTGTATTTTGGTCAATCATACATAGTAATGCTATTCTAATTTAATTATATTGATTTAATTGTTACTACCTAAATGTATTGAAATTTATTTATACCAATGACTCTTGTTTACATTTAACTTTATTACTTTGTTGAGCTATTAGTATCACTTGTATATTGATGTTGATGATTGATGAAAATAAAATATGAATGAATGAATGAATGAATGAATGAATGAATGAATGAAAAAATTTGATGCATCGGGTAAGATGAAATTAAAGAGTGCCTTTTTGGTCAACACACTGTCCACCGGGACTGTCCATTTCTTCTTCAAGATATTTGATTCTTTTTGGGGCTGTTTTCGGCTTATTCTCAATATGTATGCTGTTGTAGCGCTTGTGGATAATCGTGGTCTAGCAGTTTTATCATCGCATCTATGCAATCACCATCATCGTCACAAATGTCGTCATTTTCAGCATGTGTAGGTAATCTGGTGAAATAAACGTATATCAAACATTTGTGAATAAATATCAAATAACAATATTAATTTTAGAGAAGTTTTATTACACTTCAAACAAAAATAGAACTGTGTTTCTCTTGCCATGGAATTAACCTAATTAGTTTTAAAAATCAGAAAATGTTCACAAACAAAATAAGATGCAAATTTTATTTTACGACATAACTTTTTGCTACTTGTATAAGAATCAAGAGAACCCCATTTAGACTTTACATTATTTGTCATTCTGCGACTGCGATATTATACTCAGAAATTTGACTTTTTGCTGTTAATTGTGTTTATGATTACAATAATTGTAACTAGCTCCAACAAAACCCGCAACAAGTTGCCAGACACGTTTTTGAGTTATAAACCGTAAGATGACATTCCCATTAAGGGATGGGGTATGAACGTTTGGACAGTATTTATTTTGGGACATTAGAGCATATCAGACATATCGAATTGCATTCTGAATACGAAGAATGTCCTTCTGATATCAAATAATTTTGATTTTTTGAAATTCGCAATGTAATACACATTTTATGGCAAATGACAGTGGCGTAGATTTCTTTTTGACATTGGGGGGATGGTGTTGAAAAAAAATTCTTGAAGAATAGTGAATGCAGCACCTTTTGGTGACAGAATAAGTTGATGTTACAAATGCGCGCGAAGCGCGAGAAAAATTTTACTATTTTGAAGCTAAACTGATGATATATGGTGGTGCAAAGTGAAATAAATGCGCGCGAATGTGCACTTTTGGGGCTATAATGGGCAAATATGAGGTTAATTTGGTCAGAAACCTATATTCAGGCGTCAACATTGGGGGGATGATTGTATGGAGCATCCCCTGGCAAAATATTGGGGGAATCCCCCATCCCCCCCAGGATCTACGCCTATGGCAAATGATTAAAATTGATAGTTTTGATATTTAACAGTACTCGAAGTAAACTTTAGAAATCTGATGATTTATACTTAAAGTGTATGTAGGAGGGATGAAAAGCCGACGATCAATTGAAAATTTTGACCTTTCGTATTGAAGATATGGATTTTTTTTCCCAAAACACCAAACAAAATTAGGTCTTTTTGGGGAAAAAATCTATATCTTCAATATGAAAGGTCAAAATTTTCAATTGACCGTCGGCTTTTCCTCCCTGCTACATACACTTTAAGAATATAACATTAGATTTATATAATTTACTTCGAGGACTGTTATATATCAAAAATTGAAAAATATCAAATTTTTATAATTTGTCATAAAAATTTGTATTATATTGTGATTTTCAAAAATGAAAATTATTTGATATCAGAAAGACATGCTTCGTATTCAGAATGCAATTCGATAGGTCTGAGGTGCTCTCATGTCCCACAAAAATACTGTCGAAACGCAATAAACGCTCATTTCAGATCCCTTAACAAAATAATCAAATTTTGGAATTCTCAATTTCATGGTATTTGACTGTATAACTAAGTGTACATTAAAAAGATATTTATCTTATCAATAAATAACAGTTGGACTATGATAATCCTTATTCAACATGTTCACTCCTGTGTAAGCATGGTAAGGCAGGAAACTAATTGGCCCATTACTCAGAATAGCAATTTGGCACAAATGTATTATTTACCAATTATCCATATCTTGAGAGAAGTATTGATGCTATTTATATAATGTTGGTATAATTTTAAAGCTTATTGTCTAGTGCTAAAATTTTTATTCAATTCATGAAATGTCAAAATTCTTGTCAAAACCGTGTTCCTGGTTTTGTCAGAACGAGTCTCTCCAGATTGATAGAGTGGAAACTGATTTAGGAGATCTAAGGGAGCCGGGGTTCTCCACAGTTTTTCTACCCATTCTTAGAGAACAAAATTCAGTATGTTTTGTTATCTGGAAAGATTTGATCATGTCTCACCTTCTTTTTCAACCAAATCGACGGTAATAACTCTTGTAGTGAGGGATCAAGATTTAACCACACAAGGTCATTTTTATGTAACTCATTGACCCATGTGTGCCATTTACTGCCTCTAGTAAGTAAGTAAGTAAGTAACACGTCATTTATAATGCGCCTAATGCCAGAGGATACAAAGCGCAGAAACACAGTAAACAAAACAAAACAAACAAAAGTAACATCATGAGAAAACGTATGTTTTCAGAAGGGATTTGAACCCGGTGACAGTTTGGGCACTGCGGATATTTACTGACAGACTGGTGATGTGGTCGACTCATTGACAGATACTAACCTGAGGAGGGAATTCAACTTTTGATCCGGTAGTGAAACGTAATGTGTATTGTAGGTCTTCGTTATGTAACTAATTCTTTCATGTAGAGCAAGCAACACATGTTAGGTGACAACGCTTGTACAATCAATCTGAGAAAGCCTCAAGTGCAACCTTTACAATGTAAAGCGTAGGCCTACTCAAATAACAATCATAATCTCAATTCCCAAATTGATTCGGCGAATCGAGTGCCAAAATTGTCACGCTTATTTGATTGGCACATTCTCTTATTACTTAATATAGACCACGCACACGTATCACATGTCAACATAACTAAATTGAAAACATTCTTGTCTAGACGCACCCAACACCAAACTAAAACCAGGAACATCATCACGATATCTTCTTTTACTCATTTACGTGTGAACACTGCCGACGTCGGAAATGAAAAAAGCAGATCATGAAGTGTATCCTGTTAAATTATTTACTTATGGGAAATTAAAATGTCTCAAAATGTATTCCAAAAAAACAAGCTATCTGTCGCACACATTTAACAATATAGGGCCATATCAAATATTTTTACTATTGATCAATTAAACTGTTAGAATCTTCTTAGATATTAATTTTGGTGAACGAGAATAATTTTGTGAGTAGGCCTTATCAGGGTTGTAACTAGCCCAAGTTGAGTGCCTGCTAATTTTACTCTCCTATTCATGAATTAGAGCGCAGGCTGGGGTACTCTTGGGATTTTTTTAACTTCAAAACATTTGATTTTGGCCATCCATGGGCAGGCTCGATTTTGCAATCTAAGTGTGTTCTGGGACCATTAGTTAGAATTTGCACAGATAGATAGAATTTTTTTACTAGTAGATATTTGATATACATAGGAAAGCTTATTCTAATACACTCAGCTTCGTTTCGATGTGCTGCATCGAGTGTCAAGCTGTCAACAAAGCTCGACGTATGTGATATTACAGACTCCCCGTATTTGAAATCAGAGACGTCTGTGAATTATGAGTGCCCCCGAACTGGTATTGGACTCTGTCATATTGACATAAGCTTAAAAAGTTAAATTTTCAGATCGCAGGAGTGGAATCACTACGCTGAATGAAGACGCCGTGATGGCGTATCAAGCTACGTCACTGCTCAATCCCGGTGCTCAATACAGACTCTGAAAATGTAACTTAAAAGCTTAATAAAAATATATTGCTTTGACGATATGTCTCATCACAAATACATTTGAAAATATCACACACAAAAAAAAAAAATTCGGAATTGTTTTATTTTTTGGATTTTTTTTTTTTTTTTTTGAATTTTTTGTGGGTTTTTTTTTTTTTTGGGGGGCATCGATGGGACACCGTACATCACAACACTATCTGAAAAAAATCTGACCACAACATCATTGAAAATAAAATTGAATTATTTTTATTAGACAACATAAAGCACATTTATATATCAAAAGATTCCGTGGCGCTAAACAGACATACTTAAGGGTATACGATGTATTGTTGGTCGAAGCAGCCAAAAAGAAAAGTAGTTCACAGCATCTTGCGAATGGTAGTGAACTTTAGCATAAATTGCATTGCTCAATTAATAGCAAGCGTGTAGAAGAATTTAAATATCACAGATATACTTTTGTAGGTCCTGTGGTTTTTGAGCAATGTTGTAAAGAGGGCTGAAACAACAACACTTTTGTAAAACGTACATAACTCATTAACAACAATAAATTAAGCAAGTTTTCAAAGAATATGATTTGTAGAATGAACTTTTGCAAAACACCAAAGTGATATTTTTCAATAATATTTAGATTCAGATAATGATTTTTTTTGTGGCTGCTTCGCCCAACAATACCTCGTATACCCTTAAACCTAATTATTAATCTACATCTTGTATTTCGCGTGGGATAAAAATGCATACACTATTAAGTTACAATTAATTTCACCCTGATAAAAATCAGTTCATTTGGAATGTTAGGTTCAACTTTCACATACTAAGAATGCATTGATATGAATGTGTAGCCTACATCCAAAAAGTCAATCAGGAAAACTTCTTAAAACCAACGGGTTTTGACCTATGACCTCTTGAAAATCGAAGGTCAACATAAAATGATCGTTTTTGGCAGTTTGCCCTCCAAATCGACCGAAAAATGAATGGCGGAAAATGTGGTTCCTATGGTAACTGACCAACCTGTTACTTGTACAACCATCCTGAAATTGTAGTACCAGTTCGTATCAATAATATTAATTACAATAACAATTTGTATGGCAAGTAAAATGCCCACTTTTAACCAAAAATTTCATTTTTTAGCCAAAAATAGCATTTTATGCGCTTTTTTGATTTTCAAGAGGTCATAGGTCAAAAACCTTTGGTTTTAGGAAGTTGCCATGATTCACTTTTTTGATGTAAACATTGGTACACCTTTTGTTTCAAATATCTTAAATTCAAAGATATAAAGATATAATTTTTTGTTAACAAATATTGAATATACAATATACATGTGACATGTACTCTTCACAGAAAATATGTGCTATAAATATATATAAGTTCAACTTTATTTACTTTAAAAGTTATAGTTGTTTTAATAGAATTGACATTTTTGATGCAAAAAAGTTTTTAAATATCAAAAAAACTGCCAGCCGGGTAAATTGAAAAGATCAGAGTGTTTAGAAAAAAAATTAACACCTTTAGCATAAAGACTCTCTGTTTGTTTGCCCACAAACATTTTGCAATAACATTTTGTCAACATGTTTTCATGACCTTTAAATAATCCGACGACATTTAAATGTTATTGAAACGTTTTAACTAAAACCAAAACGTGTTTATCACACGTTCATGTTTAAAAACGATGTTTGCTGGGTGTGTAACGCGTGTAAATATTATTAATATCCAATTAATTGTTTAAACTCATGATCTCAACACAAAATTAAAACTTATCCCAATTTTTTGGTCACAACTTTGACCTTCATCTGCAACCCAAGTTCGGATGAGTGACCTTTTGGACACTTGACCCCAAAATTCGATCGTGCACACTTGGTATAAAATTGTATCGGCCCCGACGGTATATCAATGGGTGCAGAGGAGAAAAGAGCTGTAACATCTCACAGCCTCATCAGAAATTCTTTGTGACAGAATTTGCCATGATAGTAGGGCGAATCCACTATTTCTTCAACAGCCACGCATGGTGATTTTGTTCGAGAAATGCCGATTGACTCAGGTTAAGCACACCACCGGTTGCGATAGAAATATACGTTTCATCCCCATTACGAATGCAGCGTTGCCATTTATCAGCTGAAATGACTCATTTTTACTATCTGCGCATGTTCATTACCATCTTTAACGTTGCCACTTCAAATAACGGAATTTATTCAAATATTACACCACCAGATCACCACATTTAGTCTATTTTCATTATAACTAGGAATAAAGTCAATTCATCTCAATATGCAACGGAGGAATGTGATCTTATTGTCTCTGCGTTTACTATTCTATACAGACATTAATATAATTCAACAATACAGTGACGATAGGTTTAGCTTGGATATTTTGAAAGAAAGCTTATAGCTATTAGATATAGGTTTTTAGCCCATGATTGGTTTTTAGCCCGTGATTGGTTTTTAATCAATCGCTCATCAGCTGGCCGGCAGTTTATAAAGACACGTGCTTTGATGCCTAGATACAAAATAATTATTAACCTTGCGTGGACGATGTGCATCATACGATCTTGAAAGGGGGTGTGAAGGAGTCAATTTACAGTCAACCAACCATCACTCAAAAGCGCCATGTGACATGAATTCTCCGCAGCCAATATGAAGTTCATACTTTAAAAGTTATAGCTGTTTTGATAATTGACATTTTGGTAAAAAGGAGATTTAAAAAAAAAACTGCATATTTCAACCCAAATATCTCAGCCCACTTCACTTTTCAGAAATGCCAGCCGGGTAAAATGAAAAGATCATAGTGTGCAGAAGGTCCACGAAACCTGAAAATCATAATGGGCTATTCCAGAAAATAGATGCACACCCCCTATAGAGGAGGTCGAATATCCGGACTTTTTGTCCAATCGTGACTGTTGGAAATCCAGACTTTTAAAGTGTCCAAAGGCGAAAAAATCCAGCAGAAAAATAGTTCAAAATCAGAAATCCTCAATTTGAGAGCTCATTTTGGACATTTCCGTAATTTTTCCTTCATTTTATTGGATTTCCAGGCTTTTTCAAGTGACATTTGCAACTGGAATTCCAGTCGTTTTCAGAAAGCAGACTTGGAAATCCAGACATTTCTTTGATTAAAAATTTACTCCTCTATAGGGGGTGTGCACTTATTTTCTGGAATAGCCCAATGTGGTCTCTCTAAATTTTAAATCATGGGATTTGGTATTGCAGCCTCTTTGATATAGGGCTATGTATGTACATGTATAAAAGTGGAAAAATTCAAATAATAATTATGCGTTTCATGCTGGAATGGTATATGATTTTCTAGAGGTCATAGGTCAAAACTATGGGTCACAGAAGTATGCCACTGTGAACTTTTTCAATCCAGGATCAATTTGAGATACGTCTTAATTTTGTATTGAGATCATGAGTTTAAACAATTGACTATGAAGTCCACCAACACAGATGAACTTTTATGATATTATTATTATTATTCATATCAGCATTTTATTGTTCCACATATCGAGGCCAATCGGCCAAAACACAAATTGTACATAGTCCATACATAGTCCATACATATTAAGATATTAATTAAAATACTGTACACTTTAAGAACTTTTAAAAGACATTATTGCATCTAAAAGGGGGAAAGGTATTACATTAGAAAAACATACAATTGCGCACCAACATTGACTCTGACCAAAATACTGATGTACAGGGTATTGAAAAACATCAAAATATACAATATTTCAAACATAAATGAATTGAGCAAATTAAGAATTTCACGAATGCATGCAAAAATATTATAACATTTGCACCAGAGTATAACATTCAAAGCACTGAAGAATAATTCCAAGAAAAGATTACTGGTTTAAAAGATCAAGTATGGGATAGGGCTCAGCTGAAACTGCTCACAAGGATCACAAGGATCAGTACTAGTACTTTGTACAGGATATCCCTGAAGAACTATATCGTCGGGAACTGATTTCGTTGGGCATTTTAACGCATAAACGAAACATAACTACAGTCATGGACAAAAGTTTGGAATATTTTTCATTTTTTAGCATAGCCCTGTTTTAAATTGCAGTTTTCTTACCATCAATGACCCGTCAGCCATGCAAAATGGATCACGGGTGTCTAGCAAGGTCTTAGGTACCATTCCTCTTATGGCTTACCATGGCTTCTTATGCCTGAGCAATGAACCAACGGGCATCCTTTTGGTGGTTATTTTAGCGATATGATTCATAAGGTTACATTGACTTTTGCATTACCATGTGAAGAAACCAGCTTTACTTTGTTGCATTTTCCTGTTGTATACGATATTTCTGATCATGTGGTGCGAGTTGAGCGCAGACTTATCCGCCCGTGTCATTGACTTAAATAATTGCGGCTACAAACAGAAGGACATTGGTGTCGCTTTAGGAATTACATAAGGTGCAGTTTCTAAAATTTTGAAGAGACGTCGAGAGACCGGAACTACTTCAACTAGACCAAGGTCAGGTCGGCCCCGAAAGACAACCGCCAGGGAAGATCGATCTCTCCTGAAACTTTGCCGTAACGGCCGCACGAAGCCTGCATCTCGGCTACGAACATTGTGAAACAAAATTGTAAACAGTACACTGGTTAGTGCGGGTTTTCGCGCAAGATGACCAATAAAAAGCAGATACTTCTGCAAAGACATTGGCACGCGCGCTTGCTTTGGTCAAAGTGACATAGGAATTTGACAGTAGGCCACTGGGGTAATGTGGTCTTCAGTGACAAGGCCCGGTTCCTCTTCAACAGACAAGATGATCGATTCAAGGTTTTAGGATTGTATCCTGCCTAGAGTCCAGGGAGACGGCAGTGGAATCATATATGGGAAGCATTTCACAGTAGGTTGAAATTGACACCTCTACATGCTAGAAGGACACATGGACCAGGACCAATGCCTGCATGTTCTTGATGCAATATGCTTCCGTTTGCAAGAAGAGACTTCGGGAACAATTTCGTGATCAGAGGTGACAACACCACGGCGCACAGAGCCCTACGCGTGAGGGAATTCCTTGAAAATGAGAATGTTGAACACCTGGACAAGTCGGCTTTAAGCCCCGATACGAACCCAATAGAGAACTGATGGGCAGAAGTATCCCGTAGGTTAGGTAACATGGACCATCAACCAATCACCCTGCAGGAACTTAAACACGCCCTCATTGCTTGCTGGCGAGATATTCCACAAGCAACCTTGGCAAACCTGGTCGAGGGAATGTCACGTCGCGTACATGACCTTGAGCTGGCAAGGGGTAGACACACCAAATATTGATTTGTGTTTTCTCACGCAAGAGACTTATCTGAACATGTCATAGTGATAGTGTAAGTTTTTGTTTTAACAATAAAGTGTGCTAGTGTCTTTAGTCACATTTTGTGATACAAAGAGATTCCTAAAAAGTAATGCGAATATATGATATTTCCATTGTAATGCACTTGCTCAGGTAATCCTTTGTTTAAGTGACAAACTATGTGTTGTAAACATCAAAGGACATTTGTATATTTCAATTAAATTCAACAGAACACTACTCCAGAACAATAAACCTGCTCCTAATATGATTGAAAACTGCATTTTATACAAAAATGAAAATATTCCAAACTTTTGTCCATGACTGTAAATAACCGATATGATTGACGAATATATCAGCTACCACATACTTTTTTAACTTTTTTGAAATTAAAAAAAATATACGAAACTACCTCATTTTCAATCCGTTCTACGGATTCAAACATCTATCAATGACAATAGACGCCTTAAGAGCACTGATGATGCGCAATGAGTACCACTCCGAATACAGATCATCGATTGATATTTGAATCCGTGGAAAGGTGTGAAAATGAGGGAGTTTCGTAAAATTCTTAAATTTCAAGAATGGTGTGGCCAATTGTAAATTTTTTTTTTTAAAGTACGTGATAGCTGATTTATTCCTCACCAGTTGTTTAGTTATGTTTAGTTATGGTGTTAAAATACCCAAACAATTATGTTTTCGACGATACAGTTCTTCCAGGGACATCCTGTACATAGTGACAGCATAATAGAGCTATACAGTAAGCCAAAAAATTAAGGTACCAGTTGTGTTCAACCAACCCTGTATATCCAAAATAAAGACAAATATGTCAAGCAGCCAATACCTGTACTCTTTAGCTCTAATTTAAGACATTACTTGTTGAAATTGGCTGAGAATTAAAGAAACAGTGAAGAAACGAAATCAAAAGTTGCACTTTTGTGTTCTAATCAATGAAAGCACGACGCTAGTTTTAACGTGCTAATCAATGGAAGCACGGCGCCAGTTTTCTTGTTCACGAACGCTTTGTGTACAAACCAATAGGGTATGCGATGGAGCAAACTGCAACTTTTAAATTAGGATCTTCCTTGGGTTTTTGGATATTCATGTCTTTGTTTCTTGAACAATTTCAACGAATGAGGTCTTAAATTCGAGCTAAAATATGGAGCTATTGGCTGCTGGTTCCAATTATTATTTGTCTTTGTTTCGGATATACAGGGGATGAACATAACTGGTACCTTAATTTCTTGGCTTACTGTATATATAAGTCTCTTCTCAGCTATCATGGACGTCAATCCTGTGGAGAACAGAGGGGACGTGCGCCACCCACCTTTTAGCAAAATTACCCATTTTTTCTTCTTTTCAGATACTATTTGACAACAGATGGACGCTAGTGTCGGCTATATTGGCCGATATGATACATGCATATAAATACACATATTCAATACACGTTTGATTCATATGCATAAAAGGTTTGGATGTTGGGTTTTGTTTTTTAAGATCACCATCCTTTCATCAACTTTTCCAAGCCCAAACATTTGGTGTAAATACACTTTTCTGATTTTTACATATTATTTAATTAACGATTCAATGGAATTTAATACGATTTTGAAAAGTTGAAAATCCCAACAGATTATGATTTATATACTTCATATTGCCTGCTGGTGTGAAACTTCCCTGGAGTGTAGATGACGTGGTATGCTTTTGTCTTTAATTAATTCCTCTTTAACATGATGGAGTGATATGTTCTTAAGATAACATTTTTAACAATATAATTCTAAATGACAGGTATACTGAAAGTAGGAATTGTTTTGATTTCATCAATCACTCCAATAGTAATCTGTCACTGTAAGGAGGAACAGGCAACTTAACGTATGATTCCAGGAAAACAAACTGATGTATTACACCCTCGAGCCCACAGAACGCAATCACATGTAATCAGAACTTTAAGAAGTATATTAAGGCGTGCCAGAGGGACAATGACAAATATTGTGATACACATAATTAAATGGTATGGACTCTACAAAGGGTTGATATAAGAAATGATATGTACGCTCGATGTGTGTAAATCTTCTTGGAAGATGGAAAACCACTTCTTGTTTTGATATATTATTTACCTTACTCAAGCTCTGCAAGACCTAAGGAAATATAAATGCGGTTATTAGCTTCCTTGACTCGTTTCCAAGAAGTGTATTAGTTTAGTAAAATGGCCAAAACCGGGAAATATGGCTCATGCACTCATAGAAATTGTTCGTTGGCATTACTCAGGAAGTTGATGTAAGTCGTTGCGTCAACTTTCCGAGTAATGCCAACGCGTACAATTTTGAGTAACGCTGACTCGATATCATTATGTTGGTCGCACTCATTTGCACTTACGTTATTGAGATGTTACAACTCAGAAAATGAAACTAGGTTAGCATAATTTTCTAGAGGTGTGCTATATACAAAATTTTGGACTGATTACAAAAATAAATATTTGAATACTGCTAATTGTGCAGAAAATGATCAAATTACGTGAATTAAGTAACAAAGTACCAAATTGGAATAACTCAAAACAATAAGTACCAGTAACTTAATATGAACGAGTTACATCAACTTACATGTTGAGTTACAATAACTCAACTAATAATTCTTTGAACTTGAATTCAGAAGTTGGCATTACTTAAAAAGTTGACGCAATGACTTACGTCAACTTTTTAAGTAATACCAACAAAGTTGATTAGTTGACGGAACTTTTTGAGCTTTTTCAGCATTTTTTAAGTTCGGATAACTAAAATGAATTTTGTTTTGGCAACTTTTAAACTATTTTTGAGTTGTCCAAACTTACTCCTTTTGAATTGCGCCAACAAGGCGAACAAGTCATTTCTATGAGTATGTCATCCCACTCGCACGCTTTAAATTGCAATATCATAGGACACAACGAGCTAATATGATACTGATTTTAGGGCTGGGGTATGAACGTTTGGACAGTATTTATTTTGGGACATTAGAGCACATCAGACATATCGAATTGCATTCTGAATATGAAAAATGTCATTCTGATATCAAATAATTTTGATTTTTGAAATTCGCAATTTAATACACATTTTATGGCAAATCATTAAAATTGATATTTTTGATATTTAACAGTACTTGAAGTAAACTTTATAAATCTGATGATTTATACTTAAAGTGTATGTAGGTGGGATGAAAAGCCGACGATCAATTGAAATTTTTGACCTTTCGTATTGAAGATATGGATTTTTTTTCCCAAAAAGACCTAAAAAAATTTTTTTTGGGGAAAAAAATCCATTTCTTCAATATGAAAGGTCAAAATTTTCAATTGACCGTCTTTTTTTTCTTCCTGCTACATACACTTTAAGAATATATCATTAGATTTATATAATTTACTTCGAGGACTGTTATATATCAAAAATTTGAAAAATATCAAATTTTTATAATTTGTCATAAAATTTGTATTATATTGTGATTTTAAAAATGAAAATTATTTGATATCAGAAAGACATGCTTCGTATTCAGAATGCAATTCGATAGGTCTGAGGTGCTCTCATGTCCCACAAAAATACTGTCGAAACGCAATAAACGCTCATTTTGGATCCCTTAAAGTCCGTAGTGTGATTCGTTTTGATATGTGACGCGATCTGGTTAATGGAGGCCAAAGGCGGCAAATTTGAAATTGGGATTAAGCCAAAAATATTGAGTAAAAATAAACAATAAATTACGTTATACAAAAAAAAAACTTCATAGAACGAAGTACGCTAGACCTTTAATGTTTTCAGTATTTTGATAGCCTAATGTTTGTGTAAGGTAATAATTATAAATATCAATTGTCAGAAATGCTTCCGTTGGCCCTCATGGACCAGATCGTGTCGCATATTAAAGGATATCAGTATACATTTATATTGCAACACATTTGTTATTGTATAATATAAGAAAAAGTTTGATGATATGATTTGCCAAGAGCTATTTAGTGTATTTGCAATGACATTCTCTGAAATAAACCTGCAATGAATGTCTCCAATTACACACCATTGAAGTTTCATGAAAGACCTATAAGATCTAAAATGTTTAGGTCTTTTATTAAACTGCATGTATGTCTTCAATACGAAAGGTCAAATAATGATGGCCGGCTTTTCCTTCCAGCTCCATACACTTTAAATACATATTAAATCTATAAAGTTTACTTTGAGGATTGTTAAATGTCAAAAATGTTAATTCTAATAATTTGCCAAGTCAGCGCGTTAAAGTAATCATTGGCGTAAAAATCGCAAAAGTAATCGCAAAGGATATTGAAACCACACACCCAAAATAAAGCCACAACATCAAAACGATATATATAAATGATACAATAATACATTTGCGAAGCAAAGCAATGATCAAGACACGTAAAATACATTACTAGACAAGACGAACTATTACTTATTTGATATTATTTTAGTTCCCTTCATATTCATTCACCTTACATTTTTACACCTTACTGCTAAGTGTCTGTCCTTGTCTTTTCAAGTTATCTTTACGCTTCTTAGGTTTTTGACATTTAAAGCACCTAATCAGATTGTCGCGATGAGTCGAGCTAAGAATAAAAACCAACCATGGATTCAGGCTTGAATTTGCTAAAGACATAAAATAGTAAAAATGTCGAAACTTGATAATAGGCTCCCCTTTAAACTCCTTCCCTGTTTTAAAATGGAACATCAAACTATATACAAAACTTGGGAGCCAAAAGACACAGAAGAATATCGTTATTACAATGGACATAAAAGCCAACTTCTTACGCGCCTTGGATTGTTTTTTGAAAGTGTCATTTCTTTCTGTAAATTTGTTGGTGCTTGCCATGAGAAAGTGCGCCATTTTTGTATAGTTTACTAAAATAAATAATAAGGGAATTAGGTAAAGTAAAAACAATTTACACAATGCAAATATTTGAGATTCTTTACTTCCTGGCTGTACTGATTGGCAGCTAATGGGGATGTTAAAGATTTCTTTTACAGTCGTGAAATTAGTTGTCAAAATCGGCGAAGCAATTATTAACCCTAAAAGCCATGCAAGTATCGCCAAAAATAATGTAACACGTACGGTGTGAGGCTTGCGTGAATACACCCCATGAACTATCGCTGAATATCGCTCTTGGCTCAAAGCAACTAATGAATATACGCATGCGCACTGACAGACAATAGGAGCGAAGTTTCTTAAAGCGCATGGTATTCTACCGCTTAACCAACACGGGTGGATCTCATGCTCAAAATGTATAGGTCCAGTCACCAGTATGTGGGCAAGATCTGCAATTGCAAGGTTACTGATTAAAATGTTTGGAGCATTACGCAGATGTCTGTCTTTTAAGATGATGATTAACAAGGCAATGTTTCCAAAGACTCCAAATACCATAAAAAGTACAAACATTACTAGTCGCCAAATGTAGTCTTCTCGAATAGCACAGATGTCTCTTAGGATATCATTTATAAAGTCGTCGTAATTCAGTAGTTCTGTGTCGTCCCAATCATATTCGGCAAATACGGTGCTATTATTAATCGCCATTGTTGGTTTTTTACTTGTTGTTTTCTATGTGACTCCCTGCTTTGAATAGAATCCCTCTTCCTTGAAGAACAAGTTCAGTTCATCTCACAAATATATGTGCAGACTGTTTAATCGATGGTGAGGATTTGAACATTTGTATTCAATCTTCACGAATATAAAGTCGACATATGCGTTGCCAATAATCGTCACAAAGCTTTTATCACTGGACCAATTATCATTTTGAAGTAGTGTGTTTTTATAACATCCGAAGACACTTTTCTAGGATACAAATACAAAAAGAGATGTTATAGCTTTGTATCCTCTTAATAAATGGTGAAAGCTGTCTACACAAAGTAGGGTTTAGTTGTCGAATAGTTACGAAATTTCAAGGAAGAGATAAAATGTACGTAAATGGTTAAATATTAAAATACAGCCGTCGATACTCTTCTTATCGCCAAAGGAGAGTATATATTATTTATTTCTTGGTGTAGATTATTCATCCGTTAGTTTTAGAAACGCAGCGATCTAGACCTCGTTATAGATGTATATAGAAATAATCCTTTTTATTAATTCTTATTTCTATTTTAACTGGTATCTGCGTTTTCCTCAGTCGTTGAAAACAAATTTTCAACATTATGTTTTTAAAAAATCGTTTTTCCTTGCTTTCGGTATAATATATTCATATCTTCCTGTAATGCCGGTGGATTTTGTATCTCGTCTTCCACACTTTGATACTCAATTTTGCTTAACTTGTTTGGCTTTGCTTTTCACCGTTTTAGTGCACTTTTTATTGTACTTAATGATCGTATACTTCACCAAAAGAGCTTGAGTCGTATTTAATTTCCCTTGTGAATAAAAACTTTGGAACTGCAGTCTTTGCTCTTTTTTACAAGCATTATATTTTGAGCAAGTAAATTTCTCAATATTGACTTTGTCAATCACAATTTAGTAAACCAGCATTCGCTCAATTCCGCAGTCTACCGTTCTTCCGAAAATTCTTATAGTTGAGTCCCTTATCGAATCAGTATTATATCAATTGCATACAGTATTGGATATCACTACCAGAAGTGATCAACAACCTGATTGTGTAGACAACCACAATGAACTGGATTCTGGTAGTTTAAATGTTCGTCAACACAACATACAGCAGACTTCCTTGATCTCTCTTTCTGACATCTCAATTTTGACGACTTTTGAAGTTGCTTACTTTACAGGAGCTGAAAAAACAAAAATCCAGCGCTCCAGTGAATCCGACACTTGTACACTGGCAAAAAGAGATCAGTCTATCAAGTATCAACTGATTGCAGCCGGGAAAAGTGAACCACAACAGCTAGTCCAATCTGGAGAAAATGACCCGTTGAAATATACAGTGAGCATTCGAGCTATTTGTGAAATCAGAGTAATAGTTGACAGTAAAATGAATGCCAGATTGGTAATAAAAGCTATATAAAATACAGCTGCTGTATTGGAGCTCCCTGGATGAAATAACGTAAACCTATTGTCACGCTTATTGCCATTTGATGAACGCCACATTGACTCCAGATACACACTAATCATCGCTTTTTATATAACGTACTTACCGCATCACTGGCCTTGAGATGAGCTCTGGAAGAGTTTGTAAAAACGCATAAAATGAGAAAATATTGCCTTACTCAGGGCAGTTATTTAAAATTAAAAAAAAAAATTTTTAATAAGAGACGTACATATTGTGAGCACTACGCGTTTTTGCTAATATACTTTGTTGGGGAATAAAGTTCCGGATCCGGAAATTAATTTCAAAATCATGAAATTGTATTCCAAGAATCCGAATTATTACAGATACAGAATAGACTAGCATAGACAACAACCGGACATTGATCGAAATTGAGGGCGTATCCTTTAACTCTCTATAGTCATTGAAAGCCATAATGTGTGATTTTCTTCACAGCGACGCCCACAATTTTAGTTGAATTTCTACTTTTTGCACGAGTGTAATGCCCAATGGTGTACCAAAATACCACGTGAAATGACTAAGCCTAAAGTGTTTATATTAAATCTGGAGATCTCCGGTTTTATTCCGGTTATTGAATCAGTGACGTATAAACTGTGTGCATATCGCTATTCGTCTTACGTCCTGACGTATAAACTGTGTGCCTGTCGCTATTCTTCTTACGTCTTATTGGTTCCTAGTTGAGTGACACTACGCCAATATTAAGGTCATAATACGATCGGCGACCTAATACGCATTGAAGGCGCTGGAATAAAATAGCAATTTGCCGTCGTTTTGCCTTAATTATTGTTTGGTTCTTGGAATATTTTCCTTTCAGTGTTTGAATTTGGCGCATCAACGATAACATTACTTCAATGATAATATTATATCAAAGCATATATTTTCGTTGCAAATGTAAGCAAATGAAGAGTTTACGAGGTACCTGATAATAAATAATTTTACGAATTAAAGAATTTAAAAGGTTTTGCAAAGGTCAGACAGAACAAATTGTCATTTTATTTCACATAATTTACAGCATGCCCACAGTTTAAAGGCCCATTCGATGATTTGCTCATTCGGACGATCCTAAAAATCATCAAAATTCAGATTTGGGTACCTTTTTTCGTTGTCATAGATGTGCTAACATAGCCTACTGGTGGTTCAGCCGAAAGCCGCGTATTCAAGACAAAATAATACATTTTACATGGATACGTAATTTATATACTGAGAGTATATACATTAGCTACATTATTTCAACAATATTGCTGTTTCCTTTTCTTTCTTTCTTTCCCTTTTTTTTAATTTTATTTATTTATTTATTTTTTTATTTTTATTTTTTTTTTGCCATTTCCAAAATACCAAATGACAATTTGAATGACTACTCCTTCACTTTTAAGCAATTTATAAACAATTTTATTTTTTTTACACTTGCGCTGGGATCACAGAATGGATCTTTAACATTCGCATTAGATTAATACAAGTCGGATTATACAAAGGACAAACAAATTATGCTACTACATTGTGGTAATGTTACAGTAGTATATGTACTTTTATATGCCAGTGTTAGAAAAGTACAAAAACATTGAATTGCCCTTGGAAATTTATTTATCAAAGGCATATTATTTGGATATTAATGATCATTAGGAAATGAATTTGGAGAAAACCTTCTGTTAATAAAATTCTATGCTGAGCCACCAGCCTGGGTGGTTCATGCTCCAGTTATTTCAGATGATTGAGCTCAGAAATACATCAAAGAATGTCTTCCAATTCATGAAAACAAAATAGATAATCAGCTTATCGCAGTAAAAGCTTAGAGGGAAGGTCTTGCTGCTCAGCGAGTGTTTGTAATTATCAGAAGGTTTCCCCAAATTCATTCTCTAATGATCATGGTAGATCAATGGAATCTTACCAAATCTGTGATTGGGTTATCTGTTATGCTATACTTTTTTTTTCATCATGGCGTGTGAAAGCTTCGAGGCTTTCATTTGGTGACGTGTGCGTTTGTACGCTTTGGACAGATTATAATAATGCTATCAAAATAGTACCAACTTGTACTTACACCGTGCATATAACGCTATGGTAAATTCCCTATTTGGGTTTGTCACTCATGGAAGGCAAATAGTGCATCTCCGGCATTGATCGTCCAAAATCTGACAAATATAACATCTTTAAGGTTGAACATTACAAAGAATGCCGCATGCAGCGCTAATAGCACACGCAGAATGCAAATGACCCCCGCACTTTGAATTGACGTTTGTCCGACGCATAGCAAAATACTCGCTAGGTACACTATATTTTTTTTGCCTATAATTATAAGGCACACGCAAATGTGGCGGGGTTGACTCTACTTCATTAGTAATTTTGGATCTTGGCTAGTTTGTGACGTCAACTTCTTAATCCAGCTGTTTCTCTTACGCATCTAAACACGTGTGTACCCCCGTGTTTGAGCCAACACTTTTGTTTTAAATTTCACATAATAAAATACACGTCATCGGCATTGACTCAGCCAGGGCCGTTCCTCTCCCTGCCGCCCTACCAAAGCATACCAAAAAAGTGTTTGGGGGGTTACCCCCTTGAAACCTTGTCAGTTTTGACCTATTTGTATACTCTCCACCAGTGCTTATAGCTAGGGCTTGTGGTGCCCAGGGTTAGGGATACATAATGATGCCCCCCCCCCTTCATCCCGATTCTTGAAACTATCGCGAAATTTTCCAAAAATAGGGCCTAGCACTAATAAATTTTGGCTATAATGAATTATAAATTGATTTTTAAAATGATTTAGTAGTGAAATGCGCGCGAAGCGTGCGAAAATTTTGACTTTCATCGCTTGGAGGGGCGCAGTATCGATGCTGAATTGGTCAATTCTGCGCCCCCTAAGGATGGCGCCCAGTGCACGAGCCCAACTGCCCCCCCTCCCCTCGTACGCCATAGCTGCCCACGGCCGTTTTCCTTCTTTTCTGTATTTTTATCCCTCCCATTTTTTCTTTTATCCGCCCTCATTTTTTCTTCTCTTTTCTTTCTCCATTCCCGTTTTTTTTTTTTTTTTTGCGCCCCTCTGCGTTTGCCGCCCTAGGCGACCGCCTTAACTGGCCTAATGGTCGGAACGGCCCTGGACTCAGCGAAAGTAAAGTTGCTCTTTAAGAAAACAAGTGATTAAATATCGCAAAACGAGTCACGCACAAAATCAAGTCAAATATGCGACAATATGCTGCAAATTTAATAATAAAATAAGTTATTGACAAACAAGTAATTTTGAATTCACTGCACAACATATAATATACTTAATGTCTAGCATCTGTTCCATAGCACGTAGATGGGTATATCCAGGGATGGTATATCATTGCAAGAGAAGATGCTTATCATTTATTGTTTAGTGCACTATGTTAGTATTTATAAAATGTCAGTCGGATATCAGTTTAGATTCTTTCAATTTAGATTCTTTTAAGATCCTAATGCAAAACGTCCTTTCAAGTAGGGTCGGTTGGTCTTTCTTTTTTGTTTTCTTTTTATGTTTGTTTGTTTGTTTTTAAATTAAAAATCACCCTAAACAAACCTTCAAAATCAACAACGGAAAATCTGGGTCATCCGGGCTCGTAAAACATTTTTCGTGGAGCCTAAAAAATCATCAATACACTCTAAACCGTTTAACTCATTTTTGAATAGAAACTTCTCAAATTTGACAAGACAAACTATTTCAATGTGGATTAAATATATTTCTATTCAAAATGAGTCATTAAAGTAACATGTCGCAGCCATACGGATTATCTCTATTATTTATACAATGAGTAGATTCTTGTTAAAAATTACCTTGGAGTAGTTTATCTTCTCTGAAGGGAATATAATCAGTCCAAGAGAATGCCAAATATGGATCAGGAGTATTACATAATAATACCCTGCTATGACAATAGCTGCACTAGGTTAATCGTATAATCTCCTTATGTGGTTAGCATGGCTGGGCCAGGAAATCCACAAGGTCAGCCAATGTATGTACATGTATTCGGTACATGTGCCATATCTTTACAATGGGTGATAAATTTCTGGTTTGTTTTATTTCAAAACGCAACAGTCGATATTCTAAAGCTTGGTCCAAATCCAAGAGAAGAACCAACTCTAGTAATTTATGTGGTTTCAAATTATATCGGGTGTTGCCTTTTTGATAGAAATGGTGTTTGTTGATGTGCACAGTTTCCCATTAGATCATAACATGCTGTTGTACATCCAAGGTCAAAGGTCTTTTAATCCATATTTGGCGTTGTTCTGGGACTGATAATAGAACCTTTTCAAAATGAAATGGACAATTATGTCAAATACACTGGCGAAGTAACGTAATAAATCGGATTAACTACAACAGAAATAGTTTCAAACAATAATTTTGAATATATCGCGCTGCTCTACAAGTACCTATGTATGTCTGCAATCATATTGAATATCGGGGGTTTTTTTTCAAAGATACTAATCTAATGGGAGGGAGAGCGTGTCGCAATGGTTAGGGTACTTGCCTTTAGTGCATGAGGTCCTGGGTTCAATTCCCGGCGGTGGCGATTTGCTGGGATATTGACTTCGGAAAAAAGTCTGAAATTAATTGTTAACTTCTGTAGAGTAAATTCGGACTTCCGCTCTCCCCACGGTTCATTTAGAATTGGGTAAATGAATCATGATCAGTACTGTACTCCGTCCTTCGGAGGGGACGTTAAGCCGTCTGTCCCGTATGCAGAGAGCCATACCTGATTCAAGACAACTGGTTCATTATATTATATGTTAACAAATGATGTACATTCTAGCGGTACCTCTTTTCTTATCATAAAATACGTACCGCTTGTCTTGCGTCACTGAAATTCCAGTGTAGTAACTGAATTCCTTGCCCCTGTAATATACATAACTTTTGTTATAAAACTGATCAAAAAGCATTTCCCCAAAGGTACAAAGTTGAACAAAATCTTCAACAGTAACAGCATGAAGGTCAGCTACTGTTGCATGCCAAACATGCGCAGCGTTATAACATCCCATAATGCGCGCACTAACAAAAGCAATGAAAGCAAAACACCTAAGAAAATGTGTAACTGCAGGAAAAAGGACAGTTGCCCCCTAAAAGGGAAATGCTTGAGTAAATCAGTTGTTTACAAGGCTACTGTGAAATCTCAAAATGTAACAAAAGAGTACATAGGCCTTGCAGGTAATACTTTTAAAGAAAGGTATAACAACCACTCAAAGTCATTCAGATCAGATAAATACAGAAAAGAAACTGAATTGTCTAAGTATGTATGGAAATTGAAGGAAAACGAGGTAGATTATGCAATCAATTGGGAAATCGTTAAGAAATCAAATACCTTCAAGAGAAAGTCAGGGATTTGCAATTTGTGTTTGGAGGAGAAGTTTACAATTTTGTGTGAAAAACGTATCAAAGGAAAGGATCTGTTAAATAGAAGAAGTGAGTTAATTAGTAAATGTAGGCATGGCAACAGGCCAGCAAGCCGTGTTAAAAAGAAGTAGTTTTAAATTTGTGCTCAGTCACCTGAAGATTGCAGGGCATGAAACACAGTGTTGTGGCACTCGGTGTGTAAACCATATCAATTTGTAACTTTTGTTAACAGTATTTTATTATTTTTTGAGAAAGATGCAAAAATAGTCACAAATTTATCAACGGGTGTAGTACCACCTTAAATAGCATTTTATATGTTATACTATTTTGCAGTAAGTCTTCAAATATGACATCGTTTCATACCATTTATATAATCTGGCGTTTAAACATTTTCTGGCAACCCTTCTAACCTTTTGCCAACTATGTCAAAAATGTTTTGTGTTTCCTGAGATACCGACCCGTCGTGAAGGTTGCTCCCCAAGATTTTCACATAAATTAACAGTGACCTCGGTAATGACCTAACGTTTCTATTTCATTATTTGGAAATGAAACGTTCTTTATTACGAGTCATACGAGTTTATTCCACCAGACTAATTTTCATAAAATAACAAGCGGAAACATGTGCGGAAAAGTAGAGTCATATGTCTTACTACGACATGTTATTTCCAACAAAACTACACTCGGGAACTACTCTCACATCCCTGACTAGAAACGAAACGTGCTGATACATCTTTGAAGACTGCAAGAATTCAGACACAGTCATCATAACTACCTGTTTGATAGGCATCGTCGGCTGTCACCAGATGATGGTGGATGCGATATCGCTATTTTGACGTCGCCATTGGATTAACACATAATCATGAAATCTTCACAAACAATTCTAAATTTGTTATGTGGTGTCAAAGCAAAATTATCTTACTCTAAAACCGTTGGGGTTCTGCAAAGTACCCCACTGCAAGTATGTTAATTGTCCATTTATAATCGCTAACCGTGTATTGTGAATGGGGCTGTCAGCCCTGTATCTTCGCCAGCCTCGTACGTCCGAATTGCGTGTCCTATGCCGCCTGGCTGTCACTAATTTAGAAGTGGTGGCGGAAGCATTAAAATTTAGTTGAGTTGGGGAACGAGTGTATTTTAATAAATGCTGTGGTTTGCTTTTTAATGGACCAGTACTTTTGAAGCACGAAATATAGGGGGGACGTGTCCCCGGGACGTGTCCGACGTTTCCGCCGCCTAAGTCTTTAGCATTCCATGTTTAATGTCATGCCAGAGTTTCTAAACCTTAAACCTGAATGAAATTGATGGTCAATGTAACAATGTTTTGCAACACATGGGGAGAGAGTGAGAGCGTGCGCAATTGTATTAATTTCCCTAGTGAGGAATGATTGACAAGCCAATCATATTCGTTTGCGTTATTCCAATAACTATTGCATTTTGAAGGTTTTACTGTATTAAATTCATTGAGTATACCAAATCAGTTGTCTCCTTTTTAGTGTCTAGTGTTCTTCTTATTGGCATGTAGTAGACTCGTGATAGTAAAAACAATTTCTCCCTGTATTGGCAAATACGCTTCGAGTTTCATTGATTTTCAATATATACCACCAATTGCCTATTGCACATTTTTCAATGACAAAATGGCTAATTTCGGGCGGATTTTTTCTCATATTCAAACCTCTCACACTTACAATACGCACCGAACCGTACAAAACTTTAGCTGTACACCCTCTAAGCTAAACGATTCATTTGGATGAACATTTACTAAAAACCGGTACTGTGCGGAATATTTCAACCACCCAACCTTGTCCCTTCTAAACTCAATAATTGAAATGTCCTTGAAGATTTGCCTGATCTCTTTTTTAACCATTCCTCTGTTATAAGTTATCTGTAAACTTGTTATTGTTGCTTAGAAGTATTTATCTCATTGTCTTTGATATTTTCCCCTTTCCCCATATCGATGATGAGATGATATTCTATATATGTGATGCGATAAAGCAAATTCAGTCGGAACTCGGAGATAATAAATTTTCAGTTTCTTACAGGATAGTAACAAACATTTACACAGCTGCATTTTCCAGAAAACCCCATTGAAATTGAACAACTAGTTCCAAAGATATGAGCAATTAAAGAGTTTCCAAAACAACAGGAAACAAAAGGAAATAGTACCTTTGTTTGGCTATATCTCAAAATTAATATTTACGAGTTCCGACTGATTTTGCTTGATCGCATCACATATTACACTTTTACCGAGGCCTGAACGTTGGTCTACTTTCTATGTATCACTAACGCATAATTCTGACCGACTGGTGAGTTGTTGAATATCTATAAAGACACGGTATGCTGCAAATTTCTAGTGTTAGAGTTTCTAGAACGTTTAAGATATCGTAAGCACCGCGTTAGGCGTTGGCGGTGTGTCGAACTAAGGACAAACACCAACCATGGGTTCAGGCTTGAATTTGCTAAAGACAAAAAATAACAAAAATACCGAAACTTGGTAATGGGCTCACCTTTAAATTCATTCATTGGTGTAAAATGGAACATCAAACTGTATATAAAACTTGGGAGCGTAAAAAGACAGAAAAACACTGTCATTATAATTGTTATGTAAGCCAATCTCTTACGCGCTTGGTTTTGCTTCTTGAAAGTGTCGTTTCGTTCTTTAAATGTGTTTGTGCTTGATATTAGAAAGTATGCCATTCTGGTATAATGCATCGTCACTAACATTAAAGGAGTTATGTACACTATGAAAAATTTAAAACATTCAAATATTTGAGCTCTCCTACTGCCTCGTTCTACTGATTGGCAGCTAATGGTAATGTTGAAAATTTCTTTTATTGTCGTGAAATATGTCGTTAAAATCGGTGAAGCAACTATAAACCCTAAAAACCATGCAAGTGTAGCCCAGCATAATGAAAAACGTTTATTACGAGATTTACGGGAATGCACCCCATTAACTATCGCTAAATATCGCTCACGACTCAAAGCGACTAACGAATATGCGCACGCACATTGACAAACAACCGGTGCATAGTTTCTAAAGACGCACGATATTCTACCACTCAACCAGCAAGGGTGGATCTCATGCTCAAATTTTATAGGGCCAGTCACGATGATGTATAGAAGATCTGCAATTGTAAGGTTACTGATTAGAATGTTTGGAGCATTGCGCAGTTGTCTGTTCTTCAAAATTGTGATCAACAGCGCTAGATTTCCAACAAAGCCAAATGCAATAAACATTACAAACATAACTAGTCGCCAAATATAATCTTCTCCAATAGCACAGATATCTTTTAAGATGGCGTTTATAAGGTCGCTGTAATTCAATTCACCTGTGCCGTCCCACTTATAACTGTATGCAGAAATGTTAACATCGAATGTGGTATCATTAAATGTAGCCATTATTCAAACGATCCACTGTAGTAACAAAGAAAGGTTGAGTCATCAAGTTACTTTTAATAAGATCCAAAATAATCTTGCTGATTAACTAAATTCAGCAACAAAAATGTTTACTCTAATATGGATATCAGACGAAGTACTTTTTTCCAAAAGCAGTATTTACCTCTCCGTGTCAGTTATGAATCGGTAATCAGTCAATACATACTTGCAGGTATCGACATTTCTATCCAACGATGCTTTAGTTTCACACATTAACGAGCCGTTTAAAGAAAATGGTTTAATTCTCTTCGTGTCGCATATACTGATAAAATCCTTACCGGCTCGTCGACTTCCAGACTACGTAATTACGCCAGTTTCGCAAGTGATATAAATTACAAACTTGTAAAACTTGTATATGTACTCCAATGTATACTCCGATATAAAGATACAGTAGCGTGACAGGTCGTGGTGGATTACGTTGCGCTAATACTAGTGTGCTTACCGTAGCACTGGTACATACATTCGTTTTAAAATACTATGTTATATAAATGTTATATAATTAAAAGCCATCCCTTTATCATACGACAATAAACTTGAAAAATTCTCAAACATTTTAGGTTAAGTTACATAATCAGTCGTCGTCTTTTTAAATTCCATTATTAATCTTAGCAGCACGTAACAGGCTTTTGATAGTGGTCGCTGATTAAATATCTCGATGTATCACTGTATCCTATATCCTTCGGTTTTCATCAAACTGCAATCTCAATCAAGACTCTATAATATACAAGTTTCGCCTTAATTTAAAAACAACTGCTGCCCATAATCACAAGGTGGTCAATTGTCCTGCACAGGTGGTGTGTCCTTTGGTGTCCACTGGTGGTGTTCTTTGGCGTCCACTGGTGTCAATCTTTGGTGTGTACTGTTCTTCCAAGGACTATTTGACTTTAGTTGTTGGCTTTCTTCGTAGCTAACAGAATTTGATGATAGTTGTTGACTTTCTTCGTAGCTAACAGAATTTGATGATACGAGATATGGCAACAGTTTGTATATTTTTCGTGTCGATTTTCTTAACGGGATTACTCGGTGCTGCCCATATAGCCAGAAAAACATTACTCATTCAGCGCTGTCATGGTATTGGTGCTTTTACAATATTTTATGATATGTATTGAGGAAAGCAATCTCATTTTGAGTCCAATTCCAGCAAAACTTAAGCTTGCGAAAGCACTTTATCGAATTACTTTATTTCTGCTCGATGCTTTTCATTACGAATGCTTGCAATGTATCTGATATGACAGCACTTTTTGATTACCAGTGTTCTTCAAGAAAACCGTACAGTATGTCAGTCAAGTTTTTTAAAAAATAAGGGGTTAACCCACCAACAGAATCCATTTAATCACCATTCATTTCAGAAAAGCATATTAAATAACGCATCAAAGGTCCTACAAAATCCATATTGATGGAAGAGTGCATAATTCAAAAGCTATACTTTTTCTGAATCCTTATGACGAGAGGAATAGATCGGTATATAGTTTTTAACAAGGTTAGACCAACTTTGATATAAAATTGGATCAATTGAGCCCATATTTATTGGTCGAGCTATGAGACGTAGTCGAGTCCAATATTTTAAAACTCATAGCGAGATCCATTAATATTGGGCGTAAAGCATCCAATTTTATCATTATTATGTTTTGGATCCCATATTTTCACACACTTGGATTCATCAAAACATAACAATAATTAAACCCCTGAATAAGCGGCAATTTGGGATTTACGCAACTTGGATTTTCCGGAACTTTTGTTATTGTTTTTTGTTTTGTTTTGCATGAGCTGTTGAGAGATGAAAGCATGTGAAATGGATTCTCTTGCGATTAGTGGTAGGTCATTTTATACGTAGACTTGACTATTTATGGATTACCACAAATTCACAAATAGGAAATACCAGTCGTCTGTTGATCAGGCTGATGTGTGTCAATCAACCATCATGTTCAGTGGCGTAGCCAGGATTTTGGAACCGATGGGGCACAACTTGTAAATGTACCGACGGAAATATTTTTGCCTACCGAAGTTGTGATTTGTTGACCCAAATTTTTTTTGCATAGTTTGAAAAAGTGAAGAGAAAAAAGAAATAGGCGGTACCAACTTAACAAAATTTTTATGTAAAATTAAATTTCATTAACAATTTTTCATCATTTTTTTATAATTCTCCCCTTTTTTCTGTCATACATACATCGATTTATATTGCGCCTATACAATTTTAGCTCTAGGCGCGTTACAATAAGAGAAAACAAAGAAAGAAATAGCAATGACAAGAAATGGATCAAATTGGAAAAAGATGGGTTTTTAAAAGCTTTTTGAATCTGGCCAGTGTTTGGGCCTCCCTGATGTTGCATGGGAGGTTGTTCCAAATTCGAGGACCAAAGGAAGTGAAGGCGTTATCACCAGCTAATTTGATTGTGGGAGGAATGGAGAGCCATGTAGTATCCATGGAAGAGCGTAAATGACGAGATGTGGTGTAAGAATGAATTCCAGATTGAAGGTAGAGTGGAGCTATGACACATTGATATATGATGGTGAGGATCTTGAAGTTGACACGCTCCCTGATGGGCAACCAATGTAAGTCCTTGATGTATGGGGTTATGTGATCACGACGTTTGAGGCCGTAGATGAGACGCACCGCCCTATTTTGAATACGCTGTAGTTTGGATAAATTGATGTTGGTGGTGCCAGCAAGGAGAGAGTTGCCGTAGTCAAGGCGAGATCATATGAGTGCACGGATGATGTGATGGCATGAGTCTGTATCTAGGAAGCGCCTGACTCGAGCAATATTGCGAAGTTGGAAGTTAAGAGTTTGGCAGATACATGGTCATTCATGGATAGAGGTGAGTCAAGTTTAACGCCAAGGTTACGAACTGAAGTGGCCGGTTTAATAACAGTATCGCCAACCATAAGATGAAGTGAAGAGGAGACGAGATTGATATTGTGTGGTGAGCCAAATACAATGAACTCGGTCTTGTCCATGTTTAGTTTCAAGTTATTGGATTTCATCCAGTTGCTTAATTCAAGAATGCAGTTTTGCAGACGATCAACAGCCAACTGAGAATGGGATGGAATTTTTGGATTAAAAGATGTATACACTTGCGTGTCATCAGCGTATATGTGGTACATCGGGCTATGCTTACGGATAATGCTGCCAATCGGGTAGATGTAAACAGTGAATTGAAGAGGTCCCATGATGGATCCTTGGGGGGTACCACAGTCCAGATCGGTATTATCCGAAAAACAGTTTCCAATGCACACACGGCTATGACGATCAGTTATATATGATTTAAACCAGTCTAAAGGCGGACCAGAAACATTAAACGTGGTTTGAAGACGACTGATGAGGGTGGTATGGCTTATCGTATCGAACGCTGCCGTCAGATCGAGCATGGCCATGACGACGACATGATTTTTATCCAGCTCACATATAATGTCACTTTTAACTTTAAGTAAAGCCGTTTCTGTACTGTGGCCAGTTCGGTAAGCCGACTGATGGTATGATGTTCATTCAACTGAATGTTGGAAATGGGCCGGTAGTTTTTCAGGATATTTTAATCCAAATTATGTTTTTTCAATACAGGTGTAACAATGGCCTCCTTGAATGCATCAGGGAAAATGCCATCTCGCAGAGAAGCATTAACGATCTTAGTAACAATTGGAGAAACTTACTTTACTTTTGCTTACTTTTGTCCTCCGCTTGTTCCTCTCAGAGTCGCGGGGAAATGATGGGACGTCTGTCTTGGGCTGCATGGGTAGCATCTGTCAGGTTGGTATTGTGCCTTGTCAGGATTTTCTTGACCCCCTCAATCCATCTTCTTCTTGGTCTTCCTACAGGCTTGGTACCGGACAGTTTGCTGTTGTAGGTCCGCAGGGCTGGTTGATTTGTGGGCATGCGCATAAGATGACCAAACCATTTGATGCGATGGCTTTCAATCTGGTCTAGCATAGGCTTGGTGCCAACCATGTCTCTGATGACTTCGTTTCTAATTTTGTCCCGTCGTGTCTTGTTTACAGCTTTTCGTAGGCATTTCATTTCACAGGTGGTGATCTTCCGTTCAGTCTTTTTGTTCATAGCCCATGTTTGTGCCTGGTAGCAGAGAGTCGGAGTATAGATTGCGTTGATGATTGTTCTTTTTGCATCCATTTGCACAGCTGGGTGGGAAAGTATAGGCCCAAGCATGAAGGTGATGTTGTTTGCTTTCTGGCATCTGGTTTCAATTTCTCGGTCTATCTTCCCGTCTTCAGTAAAGATGCTGCCCAGGTACTTAAACTCCTTTGATTGCTGGAGGGTTGTGTTGTCAATCTTGATGTCCAAGGTCTTTTGGGATCGGCTGATCAGCATGGTTTCTGTCTTTGGGATGCTTATGCTCATGCCATACTTCTGGCAGGTTGCGTGCAGTCTGTTGGTGTGGTTTTGTAAGCTAAGGCTGTCTTGGTGGATGAGACATTGATCATCTGCAAACAGTAGTTCATTGAGAGCTTCTTCATCTAGATTTGCTTCTTGGGTGATCCTGTCCATAAAAATGAGGAACAGGAGAGGCGAGAGGACGCATCCTTGTCGGACACCTGACTTCACAGGAAACCACTTGGTGAGTCCTGTCCTTGTCCTGACAGTACAGAGGCTGTCCCTGTAGATGGCTCTCACACTGTCCAGCAGTTGCCCTTTTACACCGTAGTCTTCTAGCACAGTCCAGAGTAGATCTCTGTTTACTCGATCGAACGCCTTTTCTTGGTCTATGAATATAGTGTACAGATCTTGGTTGTACTCAATACTCCTTTCACACAGCTGTCTCAGAGCAAATATGGCATCAGTGCACCCTCTGTTCTTCCTGAACCCAAACTGCGCTTCGCTCAGCTGATGTTCAACAACTGGTCGTATTCGTTTCTCTAAGATCTTTCCATAAATCTTCCCAGTATGGCTGAGCAGAGAGATTCCTCTATATTTGCTACAATCTCTTTTACTCCCTTTTTTTCTTCCAGATGGGGACAATTATTGCACGTTGCCAGTCATCGGGTACAGCTCGCTCCTCCCAAGCCCTGTTGAACACTCTTGTCAACCATTTGACTCCTGTATCTCCACAAGCACGTATGGCTTCTGTTGTGATGTCATCAATTCCAGCTGCCTTGTTTTTGGGACTGGTTTTAATGGCATTTCTGACTTCCTCCTGGAGTATGGATGGATCAATTTCCTCTTGGAACCGAGGATGGAAGGGCTGCTGCTGTTGTCTGTCACCATCACCGCTTGGGTTGAGCAAATCTTCGAAGTATTCTCCCCATCTGTTGGTGATTTCGCAGCTGTCTGTGAGGGGGTTTCCATCCTTGTCGTTTATGATGGCAGTTGGGTCAAAAGGCTCGTCCTGCTGTTTGTAGGCTTTAACTGCTTTAAAGAACTCTCTGCTTGAGCTACTTGATTTTTCTGCCAGATCTTCCCCATATGTTTTCCAAGACTGGTCTTTGGCTTCTTTGATAGTCTTCTTGCAGTTACGTCGGGCTTCCCTGTACTCGTTGTAGTCTGCTTCCAGGTTGCTTTTGGACCATTTCTTGAAGAGTCTTTTCTTCTCTTTGGTTGCTGCTTTGACCGTGTCATTCCACCAGGATGTCCCTTTCACTTGTCCTGTTTTTCTTTTCTTAGTCCCACAGTTTGCTTTAAGGGTGTCTGTTAGAGCATCTTTGAACCATGTCCACTCTTCTTCTGTATTTCCTTCCTGATCTGGTAGTTTTTGGAATAGCTGATCCATCTGTTGTTCGATGGCTGCCTTCACTGGTTCTTCTGCTAATTTTCTGAGGTTTATTGTCTCAGGTTGCTGCCTTTTATTTGGCCGTGGTCTTCTCCTGGCACTTGTTTCCATCATGACTGGTCTGTGATCAGTATCTATGTGGATACATAGATAAACAACAGACACATTTTGCATGGAGAAACAACAGACACATTTTGCTTTAAAATCCAAGTTGGAAGAGGATCAAGATTGCAAGACTTATTTGCAAGTTTGCCGATAACCGTTTCAACCTCATCAACTAACGCAGGGACAAAACAAGTCAATGAGTCTGTTGTTTGACCACTGGATTGAACCATACAGTCATTACCAATACATATATCAATATCAAATTCGGCACTGATTTTATCAATTTTGGATTTAAAAAAGCAAGCAAATTTATCAGCAAGTTCGGCAGCAGATTCATGGATTGGAAGACATTTACCAGATCTGTTTAGAAGGCCGTTAACTGTACTGGAAAGATCTTTACTATTCGCATTAGCCAGTTTGGACTTGAAGAACTTTGTTTTAGCCTGCAAAATAAGATCACTGACATGGTGCACCTGATCCAGATATGCAGAACGATCGTGCTCACAACCAGACTTGCGCCATTTGCGCTCTGATCTCCTGCGCACCCGCTTAGCTTTCCTTATTTCTTCATTGTACCAGGGAAGCCTGCAGCGAGCAGCAACAAGTTTTATTGAAAGAGTAGCATATTTATCAAGCAGGTTGGTACATATTTCAGAAAAACTAGATACAATATTATTAACATTATCAGAGTGAGGTAATTTTGAAAGACTACTGGCAAGATCACCAGCAACCTGGGTAGATAATAGTCTATTGTTAACCTTTTTTGCAACGACGCCTTCCGTCTACCGACGGCCTTACATGAACCGACGGCCATGACGAGCGGGGGGGGGGGGCATAAACAAGGCCACACCAGTTTCTCTTTGGTGTTCACTAGTTCTCTTCTTCAAAGTTCTGCCAGTTCACCACCTAAATCTGAAATTTGAAGAGGCACAATTCAACAAAAGGTGAATTTTTAGCGTTTATTTACATACTGCAGTTACTGTCCGTTTTCCTATACACAATACACAGTGCTCTCACCATTGGCGCGTGACCTCTACAAATGATGTATGTTGGAAGAATGGACACTTGCCTAGTTAACATCACTGTGTGAAAAATAACCAGCCAATATTTAATTTATTCTCCAAACTTCTAGCAAATATATTTCTCTAACATGACCTAAAATTACAGCTAGGTTAGATGTTCAGAAATGGTCGCACTTTTGTAAAATATGAGTGAGGGCAAAGCATAGCTAGCTCATAGCTAGCCAACTCTCGGCCGCTGTGTTGCCGATTATGATGACTTAAATTCGGGGTAACAAGTTTACGTTGTTGATAATCAAAGTCACAGCAAACAGCAAAGACAGTAAAACCACCTGCTAACTGTTTGAGAATAACAGGTTAAATGCTTGACGGTATATTCAATATTTATTTTCATATAATCAAATATGCATAATATTATGTTGAAGACATATTTAAGACATCAGTTGAGTGAGCACAAAATGCAGAACAGATAGCGTGAATAATACTCATCCGTGCGCAACGGCGTTTTGGTATGTTGTTTAAATAGTATTTTTCTTCAAAACTATTAAAGGTAAAGACATGATGTTGTCACCAATAATAGGAAACATACTGTCCTATTAAAACTCGCAATAAGAAAAGATGTCGGAGAAGTTCTTCCGTTCTTTAGGTACAGTTCTTTTAAATCACCCTGTATAATCAGAAAATTGAATTACAGTATTAAATGATGCAACTAGGTTAAACGGTACTAATGTGACCTGTTCACAAAAAGCAGGGAACACGTTGACATTTGACCTTTTCATATTAAAATAATAACTACATAACGTATATTACAATGTATTTAGAATTATATCACATTTCTTTTGTACCATTAAATGAAACTTTTAAAGATATGCTACGATTTGCTGAGTTTAAATAATTGAGTGTAGAAATTTTTTCAAATTCAATTTCGAGAAACGTAGCTGCAATAAATATTTCATGTTTCATATTGAATAGGGATACGAGGTAATTAATGATTAAATGATCTTGCTCTTGTAATTAGTGTTTGTACTTTGATAAGAACTTCGGTATGAAAAGATTTTATCTCGATTAAATCAGTCAAAAAAGCAAGTGGTACGGTATCGCGTATTCGAAGTATTTGCATGCTATTGGTACTTTCGACCAAATCTACCAGTTGGTAGTTGGTGTAAAATTCATGAGCAGTGGAGTGAAAGTAGTGTATTTCCCTCCCAAAATAAATTTCTTGGAGTGATGTAGAGATATTCGTACACCCTGATGTTCTGCTGTTTTTGCTTTACCCTAGGATTATAGTTGGGGATTTGCATCAGTAGCCTGCCATGGATAGCACGATCAGATCAGACTAAGATTAACTTAGAGTCAGTATTCCCAACATGCCCTAATGAGAGTTAGGCCTGCTGATTATGGTTAGAATTGTTGATTAGGGTTAACGCTCGCATTCGGGTTAGGGTTTCATAGGGCTAGGCTCGTTGATAGGGATAGAGTAACGGCTAGGTCATATGATTAGATATGGAATTAGAACTGTAGATCGAGTTAAAGTTAAGGTTCTGAGTTAAGATACATATATAGAGTGAGGCCACATGGGTGCCTTTATTTACATGTGCAGTATGCACCACATACACCTTAAACAAAATTCATAGCCTAGGCTTATCACCAATAAAATGTGATTTTATACATTGTCCATTTTATAACATGGCATAATATTATTATCATCATCAACATTCATTGCTCATCATCATTGAGCTTTCTTAAGGTACTACGCAAAACTTGGGAGCCAAAAGACACAGACAGAAGATTACAGTTATTACAATGGGATATAAAGGCCAACCTCTTGCGCGCCTTGGATTGATTTTTAAAAATACAATTTCTTTCTGGAAATTAGTTGGTGCTTACAATGAGAAATTGTGCCATTCTTGTATAGTTAACTACAATAAAGAATAAGGGAATTTGTTAAAGTAAGAACATTTTACATAATGCACATATTTGAGCGATTCTACTTCCTGGCTCTACTGATTGATGTTAAGGTTAGCAACTATTTTAAACTGTTACGATTTGGTAGTTCACAGCATCTTGGGAATGGTAGTGAGCTTTGGCAAAAATTGCATTGATCATTTCATTTTGAGTTTGTAGAAATATTCAAATATCACAGATACTTTTGCAAGTCTTGAGTTATGTTGTAAAGAGGGCTGGAGCAACAACACTTTTGTAAACCGTACATAACTAACGAACAACAATAAATCAAGCAAGTTTTCAAAGTGTATGATTTGTAGAATGAACTTTGGCAAACATCGAAGTGTTATTTTTCACTAATATATTGATTTAGATATTGAAAATTGATATTTTGGCTGCTTTGACCAACAATACCGCGTCTACCCTTAAAAGAATATTTTACTGTCTTTATTAGCTGTCAAAATCGGCGCAGCAATTTAATATTAACACTAAAAGCCATGCACGTCCAACATTAACTAACATGTATGGTGGCAGGCTTGTGTGAATGCACCCCATGAACTATCGCCGAATATCGCTTTTGGCTCAAAGCAACTAATGAATATACGCATGCGCACTGACAAACAATAGGAGCGAAGTTTCTTTAGTGCATGATATTCTGCCGCTTAAGCCGCACTGCTGTATCTCCTTTTCGAAATTTCCCGTGACATGTTCCATTATGTAGGCGAGATTGCAAATACAAGGTTACTGATAAATAATATTTAGAGCATTACGCAGATGTCTGTCAAGATGGTAATATTTTCAAAGACGGCAAACACCGTAAAAGGTACCAATATAATTAGCCGACAACTGCAATCTTCACGAATACCACAGATGACATCGTTTAGAAAGTCGTGGTGATTCATTAGTTCTGTGTCGTATATTCAATACGGCTTACATCAAATACGGTGCTATTTCATCGCCATGCTTGTTTTGTTTTTGTTGGTTTGTTTTCTATTAAAATTCCACAATCTTCATTAAAGACCAAGCTAAGTTCCAGTCAGTAACTGAAGTAAATTATTAAATTAAACGGAATTACATAAACTGCCACTATGTAAATTTTTGTTTGTTTTGTTTTTGGTTTTTACTTTGCTACTACTATACTGTCAAAATTTGATACGTGCATTTCGCTTCGCTCATTCACAGTTTGAGACACTTATTTGGCTTCGTATGTTCGACTTACTTTTTATACCGTTTTACCGCACTTAGCATGCTTTAGTGTATAAAGCTTAGGAATGGCAGTATTTGCTCTATTTCACAAGCATTACATTTTTGGCTAACTTCCACCGATTGCCGATATTAAGGGTATGGTCGAAGCAGCCAAAAAATCGATTTTCATTATCTGAATCAATATATCATTGAAAAATAACACTTTGGTGTTTTGCAAAAGTTCATTCTACAAATCATATACTTTGAAAACACCAATCAATAATCCTATTGTTGAAGAGGATAATAAGCTTCTACCTTAGATGGCAATAGAATTTTTAATAGCTCTGGTCTGTGTTTGCTTTGGCTAAATCGTGTCCAAGTGGTGGGTTACCAGGCATTGTATTTTGTATAATGTATCTATAACCAACAATTAACAATGAGAGAACTTTCTTGAACCTCGTTGACTTGGGGATGATTTGATATGACCGCCAATTATGAGTGTTTGATATTTATTGCCAGCCATGTGGAAAAAGAGACACACGTAGAAACGAAAAAAGCTATCATTTTGTTGAAGGAGCAAAGTTCAACAAACCATAACCCCGCTACTGGATATCGTTTGGAGTCAAATAATATACCATTTTAAAGCTTATGATGTATATTTTCTGAATAAGAAATAAAACAATTTTGACCGGGGAGGAATTTACGGCTTAATTTATTGTTGTTAATGAGTTATGTACGTTTTACAAAAGTGTTGTTGTTTCAGCCCTCTTTACAACATAACTCAAGAACCACAGGACTTACAAAAGTATATCTGTGATATTTGAATTCTTCTACACACTTGCTATGTAATGATCAATGCAATTTTTGCCAAAGCTTACTACCGTTTGCAAGATGCTGTAAACTTTTTTTCTGCTGCTTCGACCAACAATACGTCGTATAAAACTTAAGATTTCACACCACCAAATAGAATTATATTAACTAGTAACAAACGCAGGGCGCATGTGCGAGCCGGGAAGTTCAAGCTTGCTGTAGGCTCGGTCCCTGCACATGTACACACATACTCGCCGTATATGACACGTTTGCAACGCCCCGACTCAGGTGTCAATTTGTGGATTAAATTAAATAAAATTAAATATCTTTTTTTCTATATGTCCGTTTCTCCGTCTCCCGGGAATTGACTTGAAAACACTATGAGGATTACTCAGTTAATTTTGAGGACAAAAATCATGAAATTGGTGGTGTACGGGAATTTTGTTATGGCCAAGTTTTAGGCCAAAAAAATATGAAAAAAAAAAAAAAAAATTTTGACCGAAAATTCCACCCTTTCTCGCTTATCTGATGAATTTTCAACTTCTTTTTGACATATGTGCTAGATATGACTTTGGTGTTTATATTCCCTGAAGTAATTGTTGTAATTTTGCTTAGTTTTATAAAAAGAAGTGATTTTCTGCATGGAGTCGTTTTGATAATTGGCTTTGTTTACGTTTCAATACCAAAACTGAATTTCCCGGCTCGCGCATGCGCCGTGCGTTTGTTACTAGTTAAGAATTATATGGTTGTGCGCCCTCAATTTTGCCAAATTTGGATTGGTCATGATTAGTAATATTAATTCCTGCAAGTGTACCACAGATGGGAGAGATCGAATAACTTTTAATGATTTTAAGCAGTCTTTTCTTTACAGAAACACTGGCATGGTTTTGCCTGTAAAATAGGCAATTCCCGGACATCGTGGGCCAGTCGTAAAAAATAATAACGGTCAACCTATATTTTTTCCCAGCCAGAGGGATCAGGCAAGGGCTAATTTCAACCATCATAGCTGTCGCTTAAAACTGAGTCGCTCCTGTGAAGAAAAAATGACGTTTTCTTAAGGCAAATTTAGCACATATCTCTATGGGACTCTGATTTGGTGGTGTGAGATCTTAAGGTTAGCAACTATTTTAAACTGTTTTTAAGCGATTTGGTAGTTCACAGCACACATTTGGTTGTTTCTCTCTGTTAACAGGTTTTTTATCTATTCCACTTGACCTATCTCAACATGAAATGACAAAATTTTTGGATATAGATCGAACAAAAAAGTGTGCAGCGCCCTCAAGCTTCACCATACTTTATCTAGTGAAATGAGTGAATTATGGTGCAAAATCCCTCAGATTATTTATATTTCGGTATTTTGGTATGATTTTAGTGTCTAAATATATGTAAATGAAGTCGAAATATCAATTCTTGAAAATTTCATGAAAATTTCGTGAAAATTTACATTTAAGGTCAAAATTGAGAGCGAGGGCGCTTTTCAAGATTTTGCGCAAATTGGTGATCATTCTTTGTTTTTAAGTTTACGTATGCAAAGATATCATTGTGATTGACCTGGTCAAGGAATTTCAGTCTTTTACTCTGACCGGTTTGTTTGCAATAGCTCCTACAAGTCTTCTCAACTGGCGGCGCGCGCGCCACTTGTGGCGCTTGGAGTTAGTCGATGTGGCACACGAAATGGCGCACGAAGTGGCGCACGGTAAATTTACTAATTATTTTCAAATACATTTTTTTTTTTTAAAGGTGAAAATACCCCCATCTGAGTCTTTAGAAATCCCCAAAATGCCGCTAAATAAAGTAGTTAATGTCATCAAAACACAACAGAGGTTGTATTCAGCTTATCAATTTCTCATTATGTTCTAAGTAGAATGTCATTCAACACTACCTCTTAAAATGAGAATTTAATAAGGAAAGAAACTCATCGGCACCACAAAATGATAAATTACAATACAATACTTTTGAAGAAATTGATAGTGCAAACATTTTATTTACATTGCAATATAAACCATGATAACAAACTTAACAACTAGTTAAGAGTTTATCGTTAACGTATACATCATACCTTTCCTGGAAACCAATGTGACTCACCTCCGTAAATCGAATTAGCCTCATGATATTTAGTACATGGTTCCAGGTAAAACGTGCCATTTTATTGGTCGTATTAACCAGGGTAAAAAGCGGTCAATATTAACAAGGTATTCTACAACAGATGTACCTCGCGGCGACAGAAAATCATTTTCACTGATTTATGCTAAGAAGGTAAGTAAGGAAACAACAAACCTGACAACAAAAGCTATATACTTACATAGTGTGTACGCTTTTATACAAGTATATACAATGTTTTAATGTAATAAAATCCTATCCGCTAGCACGGATTTTTCTTTTATTTAGGTCTGCTGCTCTCTTAAATTTGCCAATTGAACATCCGATCAAAAGATTGATTTCTCTATCCTTTGTCGACGACAGTTAAACAAATCTCTTTCGACTGAATAACCAGTCAAAAGATTTTAATTTTCATGTTTTTATTACAATAAAAGGAATCGTTCTCATTCTTTAGCGATTGAAATTAAGGCATACATCTTTTCCAAATGAATATTTAGTGAAAGGCTTTTTGCATTAATTTTGACTGCAACTAGAGATAAATCCTTCATAATAGAAAAAAGATTGATCATGTTCACTATAAAAGTTTGAAATCTCATTCTAGACATATATGAAGACATTTTCATTACATTAGGAGTACAAAACGTGATTAGATGCTTGAATTAGTCTCCAGGAAGAAAAGTCACGACAAAAATCTTCTTTTTCAATTCATAGATGATTTCCTATCACCAATCGTTAAAATATTGAAACATTTCAATCACTTAATTTAAGAAAGTACCAACCCGCATCCATCGCGTAAAATGTGATGCGTTGGCCATGTACTCACATCACACACAAACCAAGATAACAAATTATCAACACTAGACACACGACATTTCTACGACGGATATTAGGTTATAAGTTCGCCGCGATTTTTACGTATACACACGCATTACTGACTTAATGCTAACATTATGAAACCCATATTTATACACTTAATACAGTAATTGATAGGCGACCTACATAAACCTTAGAACAAAATGTGTAATTATTTCAGCAATGTGAGAGAAAAGAAGCAATATTTATGCAGGTGGAATTCGCTAGTTAAATTTTTTATGTACATTTGCTTGCTAAATTACAGTAATTGAACCGGGAACCTACATACCGGGCGAAGTATTAATGAAATAAATAATAACAATTATACAGCTTATACAGCTTATAAAAATATTTAAAGCACTGAAGTCTTTATTGATATTACGCTGAGAAATATGGCACTGTATGAATAACATACGAGGGGCAGTCAGTATGTTTTAAGAGTTGTCTCGTGACGTCATTTATGGATTGTTTTCATGGCATTTCTCAATGATTACATAAAAACTGTACCTTTGTCTTTCATACAACACATGTAAAAATTATATCATACACATTATTACGTAACAGCATTAGCATAAAATCAATAGTCTAGGGACACTGCCAAATCACGCAAAAAGGCGGGCCTTTTAAATTACAGAAAATACACGTGTTTACAATGTCCGAGAACAGCAAAAGTACAAGGTGCACATGGCTAGTTTTGGGCAGGAATAAACAGTAGGTCCTCAGTTTGCATTTGGTAAAATATGAGACTTGTCATTAAACTTTGGTGGAAATGGGACGTCTGGAAACTTCAACAACTTTAGGGCTTGAATGGAAGCGAAATTATTCTGCAAAAATGGCGAAAATGAAAAAGCAGTTATTACAAATGACATCAATTATCGCCAAAATTAAACATACTAAAATATAATGACTGGTCACGTGTGAGAGCTGGTACTCAGTGCGATGATAACTGGTGCAAATCAAACAACAATCTGCGCATGCGTAGGTGGGATGACCGATACAACATGGTGGAAATGCACGAAAATTGCAAAATTCCATGTAAATAGGGCCTAAAATATTACAAAATGCTATGAAAATTGTAATTTAAATATTCATATGAAATTTTATGGATGATCTCAACCTGAAATGAACAGAAAAGTTTAAAAAATTAATTTCTCATTAAAACGATGGTCTCTCTCTTTGTACCACTACTTTTTGTATAAATGAAACAATGGTAGAATAACAGTTATATTTTAATCACGGATTCAAATATTTTCTTGGGAGACTCCCGTTTAAATGTTTAGAGATTAGTCAACAGAACTGGTAAAAAAATTTAAATTTCCACGTTTGCTATTTTTGGCAATATCAAGATTTTTAAAGAAAGAAAAGCCTTGTCTTTGTCAAAAATAAGACATATTTGACCACGCATTTGAAATAAACTGAAACCTTTCCAGCCCAACAAACATGGTTTACTGAACTGGTAGTTTGTGTTCTATTACTGTTCCAAACGGCAGCATTCTGCATTCTTTAATTCCCGAGAAAATATAGAAAATACAACAATACCTCATTTCGGCCTCTTATTTCCCTTAACAAAAACGACTCAATTTCACCAGGTGACTCTAGACCATTGATTTTATGCTAATGCTGTTACGTAATCATGTGTGTGATATGATTTTTACATGTGTTGTTTGAAAGACAAAGGTACAGTGTTTATGTAATCATTGAGAAATGTCATGAAAACGATCCACAAATGACGTCACGAGTCAACTCTTAAAACATACTGACTGCCCCTCGTATTACACTACAATATACATTCCTAGGCTAATGTTACTCTACAATAAAATCTTAAATATATCTTACTCTGCACCCTTAGATTGGCAATAAATTCTAGTCCAAAACTAAAATAGGTCCCATGACTTTGAACATGGTATTCAGGCGGCGGATGACATGATCGAGCCGGCAACTTTTGAATCGCCCGGCCGTATGGCATTTTCCAATATACTCTGTTAGTTTTGTGGGGTTCATTTTCGAACCCCAACGGTTTTAGCTTGTATTTATATTATTTATCAACATAGACCTATTTGTTTGTGATATTTCAAGCGTTTTAAAATTTCAAAATAATCCCATTTAATTTACCGGTTGACGGTGAAAATTTACTGAATTTAGAGAATGCAATGCGGCCACCACCTGATGGTATTGGTGGGTATTTACTCACAAATTTATCAGTGGTGCTTTTGTTTATTGCTTGTGTCATTATCGAGGATATTGAACCCAATTGTATAACAGAGTTAAAGACTTGACATTTAATATGGAATATTTCCAATAATCTAGAAGGGTCTGCATAACCGCACGGGCTAAGTATTAATTGAGGTGTGTTGGGAGATGGTGTAAAATAACTCTTTCCATGAGTTTACATTATGGTGCTCATAATGTAGTGTATTTGCCTAAAATGGCGGATTTAAGGAAGTTGAATTTGCGCTCTGTGGTGGTACATTTTCGGACTTCATACAATATTGTTCTTTTATTATCAATTGTATTGGGGTATGGGGTGATATTTACTCAACTTCGTCAGAAACTGGTATTCGTCAGAGCTGAAATGCACTTGCAATGTACCAATTTTTTGAGAATAGGAGAAGCTTGAAATATGGCTCTTAAGTGGTTAGTACTCAGAAAGTTTGAATGTCCCCACTGGGTACTTACGGTACAAAAACAACTGCGCGGATTCCTTGTTGTCCAATGAACTCACGCTGCATGATGCAGTCATGTCTACAGTATAATTCATCTCGACCTTTGCAGGACTTAACCCCATTAAAAGCTATTAAACCAAGATAACACTCATTGAAACAGCTCAACTGATTAAATCGGATCTTCTCTGGTTGTGCACAAGTGACTGTTTTCATGTGCGATATCGCAATAAAGCTGGTATTCATAGCTTCAGTTGGGTAACCGATTATAAAGGAAACGAAAGGAAACAATGTTATGTGTGGCTTTGTTCACGAAATCAGACAATGTCGTGCTTTTTGTAAACCAGCATTCTTGAAAATGAGCAACATAATGATTTTTGACTTAACACGGTTTAGAAATAATTTCTTCATATTTTTGGTGTTATCTGTCGTTTACATGTCCTTCCTAAAACACAAAAGTACGACCCTCTCCAAACACCTAAATTAGCTAAAAATTTAGGACATGTTACAAAACTTTATTTTCTAGAACCTATTTAGAATAATTTAAATGTAGCTTTTACCGGTTTTTTGTGGCATCCTTCAGAAGTGAGCGGTCCGATACCAATATTTTCGGTCAAATCTCCATTCAAATAACACGGGGAGTTGGCTAGCTATGCCTTGCCCTCACTCATATTTTACAAAAGTATATTTGCTAGAAGTTTTGGAGAATAAATAAAATATTGGCTGGTTATTTTTCACACAGTGATGTTAACTAGGCAAGTGTCCATTCTCCCAACATACATCATTTGTAGGGGTCACGCGTCAATGGTGAGAGCACTGTGTATTGTGTATAGGAAAACGGACAGTAACTGCAGTATGGTTTATTTGAGTACAGTCAGTTTATAACACTTGGTCCCAGGGGACATTCAAACTTTCTTAGTACGCACAGAGTCTATTGTACGTAGTACGTACCACGTTTAAGAGCCACTTTTTCAAAAGCTCCTGTGCATATCAGTTCTGATCACCTATTGGTATTTAGGTTCAGTACATATCACCTCAAACTTCAATAAATTTGATAAAATCAGAACAATGTTCAGACCCCCTCCCCCAACAAAAAACTCAAATTCAGTCTCCTTAAATCTCACTACGTTATAAGAACAATATTGTGAACTCATGAAAAGCACATTTTCTGTCAAAAATTATTTGACACCGTATTTCGACACATCCCAATCAATATTTAACCAGTGTGGTTTATGCAGACCCCTTTCCAGATTAGTCTTGGCACTTCGTGAAAAAATAATCCATATTAAATGTCTGTATAATGCCTATTGGTTATGGTTATGCTTTTGATTTTCATGTATGCACTGTAAAAATGTTATCATAACCGATTTAATTGGTCCCGTCAGATATTTTAAGTGGAAAAATAGGTGAATTTGGTTTGTTAAAGCTATGGTCTTTTTCTTCCAATATTATTCACTAAACCATAGTAAAGACGTTATCCTTTCTCAAGCTATACTGTCGGCAGAATGGGATTTAATAACCATAGTCATTAATTTAAAAAAAAATAAAATATTACTATTTTATCTCTTTATATTCGACATCTGGGCTATTCATGCATTCAGATGAGTAATAATATCGCAAGTGTGTGTTCAATGGCTCTTGAAATAAATTTGGTATTTGGAGCAAACATCTGACTTTAGGTTTATAAGACTTATGGCAGGTCGATGTTAAAACACTTTACTCCTTAATGTATTACTCCGTAGTATAAATACCGCCATTTTACACCGTTTACTGCGTCAAAGAGGCAGTGTGTCATCTAAAGAATATCGCACGCTGTTAGGACACTTTTTGGTGCTTCGAATTCTTTGCATTATTGACATAAAAAGGAAAGGAACAGGTATTTTTCAGGAATGAAAGGATGAAAGGAAATATTAGATTCTCTAATCTTTGGACTCTATTTAGGGAGAAAAGCCCGTGCATATTGGCAAATGCAAAGGATAGAAACTAGATCAATTTTTCCCTATTACAAACACTTTTTAGTTCAGTATTTTTTTTTACTCAACTACGAAATATGTTAAATTAACAACGAAAGGGTTAAATCACAATTGTGCCACTTTTACTAGGGAAGATCAAGACAAATGTACATGTAAATCAATGATAGCGTCAAGTTTATCAAGAATTCCTTCGTGAAATCAAAAAATAGTTTTTATTGTTTTTAGTGTTTTATCATGGTATAGGTATTATATGATTCTCTTATTCCACTTAAAACAAATCAAAAGAGAAATAGATATTTCACATTATGCTGTAAAATTAAATAATTTGCATGTCAATGATTTTATCATGTTAAATACTGTTTTCTTTGTCACTCAAGACATGTTTAAAGACAAACAAATATTGCACACTTATAGGTTAATGAACGCGTATTACTTGTTGGGAGAGAAATTAGACAAAATAATGCATGCGTGCTGATGTTTATGCGTCTTATGCACGAGCCACGAAGGGGGAGTGCATTAGACGGATCAGTATCATCTATCATTAATTTACATGTGCAGCCCTCTTCCCTAGTAAAAGTGGCACAATTGTGATTTTACCCTTTCGTTGTTAAGGTAGCTGTGTACTCTCAGATACGCATGTAGTAAAAGTGCCATAACTTTGTAATTATTCACGCAAGACATATAAAAGTATACATTTTTATAAAGGCAAGACATCAGTGAATCTCAATATAAGTACAGTTTTGGTGTAAAAACAACAATTATGAAGAAAATCACAAAAAAATGAATTTTTGGCAATTTTTGTTCGGTACATCATAACAAAAAAACACTGTTTCCAAAATTTTTAGTTTTGCTTTTTTCTTAATCGTGAGGCACCATTCCAAAAACGGTTTTTTTAGTTTTTTGATATTGGCCTTATTTTTTGAGATATTGACCATATAAGGCATCAAAATGAATGTTTAAAATTCACAAACGCCTATTTGCACAAAATGATGCCTAAAATCGGAAATAGACCAAAATATAAAAAAATGAGAAAACCGTTTCTTAAGTCGATCATGCTTTTTATGATGAGCATAATTGCTTACCTATAGATGCTGTATTTATTGAGTTATCGTGTACCTAAATCGTCATTTTACCGAGAAAATAAACATTGAAATAAAGGCCGTTGAAGTTTAAAGTGGTCACATTTTGCACTTTGATCGAAGCTTACAGAAGAATGCGGTCGTTTTCGTTTTTCTACCTAACACTACGTGAACATTCGGGTAAATCCACAGCCCCTAGATAAATTTGGGCGAAATCTATTCATATCTTGATGTTTAAATCGAGGGAAAGAACTTGAAAAAATTCACATTTTATCAGCTAAAACGGAGCCATTTGACCGCTAGGTTTTTGTGAAATCGGTGCTTGCGTGGTGTTTCCATAAGATGCGCCGCGCATGCAGATAAGCGTCGCGTATGCGTAGCGTATTTGTGCGTTACCAAATTTCGCGATACGCAACGCGATGATTTGTTGCGCGCGTGTACCCTGCTGGTACAACAAAGATTTTCTTTCCTTTTAAATTTCAAACACGAGTGGAATAGTGAAATAAAATCCTTAAAATATTGCAGTTGGTGTTTACAAATCTGGATTTTCATTCCTTGTATTTATAAAAAACATAACAAAGTACAAACATATCAAAAAAACTCAATTTAGCGAAAGAAACAATGTCTGGAGTACACAGCCGCGTTAACTAAACTTATCTCGAGATTAAAACAAACAAATTGAACAGAACAAACGGTATTTGAGAGCTAAGACTGCGCCCTTGACGTTGATGTAAGCATCATGTCACAACAGTATTTTCTAATTGCCATAGAGGGCGCTTTTCACTTGCACAATTTTTTTGGAGACAGACTGTATACCGTATATCATATAGCAAAATGTTAATATCATTTAAAAAAAATTAAGACAGGATAAATTTTACTTTTGTGCTGCTTGTCTGAAATTATCAAGTCTGTTGCGCACTTTTAAGATAAAAAAACCAGACTATTTCCTGGAAAAGTTGATAATACATTTGTATGACTTCATCGTTAAGTGAACGATTTTACGGGCTCAATAATTGCAAGGTGTCCACGCTTTATTGAATGGCGAGGTCACTGGCAACGTATTGCCTGAAAATGCCTAAATTTAATTTACTATTCAATTGGATTTATTTGTTTGGGTAAGCTTCGGTGTAGATTCATCAATCTCTTTTGCCACCATCTCAACTCTTTCTCTGAAGTCATTTATTATAATCTATGACTTTACTGAACATGTTCATCAGGACTGTTTATGAAACATAATAGTAGAATTTTCTTATTTCTAGTCCAATAAACAGTACTCACTGTGGGCGTTTCGATGTCTACACTATTGTTATCGTGACGAACTTCTGAGAAATAAGAAAATTCTACTATTATAAATCTACGACTTGATTATTATTTCTTCTTTTCGTTTGTTTAATTCTCTGTTTTTGAGGGTTTTTTTTTTTTTTTTTTTCTTTCTTTCTTTCTCTCTCTCTCTCTCTCTCTCTTTCTGTTTCACCATTATTAATCTATTAATCTCTACTTTGTCATTGATCAATTTTTGGTCATTATTGATTCAATCAAGTCAATTTTATTATGTTTCTTTCACCATTAACTTGACAATATCGCTATAGTTGATGATCTATCACACTTTTGCCGAGGTCTATTTTTTCTGTATCGCTAATGCATAATTCTGGTCGAAAACGATCGGATTTTGAAACTGATGAGCTGAATAATTTTAAAGAAACTGTGTGCTGGGAATTTATAAGGTTAGAGTTTCTAGAACGTTTTATACATCTGAAGTACCCCTTTAAGCGTTCACGGTGTGTTGAACTAAGAACAAACACCAACCATGGGTTCAAGCTTGAATTAGCTAAAGACATAAAATAATAGAAATGACGAAACTTGGTAACGGGCACGCCTTTAAATTCATTCACTGATTTGAAATGGAACATCAAACCATAAATAAAACTTGGGAGCGAAAAGAGACAAAAAAATATTGTCATTATAATGGTAATATAAGCCAGTCTTTTACGCGCTTTGATTTGCTTCTTGAAAGTGTCGTTTCGTTCATTAAGGTTACACACAATTTGGATGGTTCTAGGTTCAAATTGGCTGTTATGCAGCCACCTAAACCATTTTTTTTCTCAGAAAATAAACATCGTAGGCCTAAAAATCATAGGTCATCTCGAAGCTAACATTCTAAGCATTATTATTAATTATTATTTATTAATCTAGCTCATACACAAATGTACTTTGAAAGTGTTTCAATTTTGTTCACGTATCATGAGCATGAAGATTTTTGTGACAGAGGCCATAATTTATTGACACAAGCCCCGATTTCTCTCTCGATTTGCCTGCAGATTATAAACAGGTCAATATAATAATGTTCCTATCAATTTAAAACACAGCTTGTGTGAATTTCATTTTATAAGCTTATGCATTGACAGAATTTGAGTGAAATCTGGTACCACTTTATTGTCATTTTGCAACAATAATATTCGTTTTGTGTCTGATGTTATCGCCAGAATTCTTAGCTACATTATTTCTATGATACCTTCTTAACTCACACGTGGTATGCTAATTTTACTAGGATGCGCCAAAAATGAAATATCTGTGTGTTTTGTCACATCAATGCTGTCATTTTCACGGATTTCAAGACTCGGGTTACGGCCATGACAAGTCATACACGTGAACAAAATCATTTGTATTAGCTTTATCTTTCAATCTGTTGATTGCACAATGGGCATGGTAATTAATGATTAGTGTGACATTGCAGCCAACAATTAAATACTTACATGATTTCAGCATAATGGTGAAAATTTTACAATTTTGTATTATTTCCTCGAGATGTTTCTCCGGCACACACGTTTCATAAATACGATAAATATAAGAGGTCACGACCTCGGGGGACACTAACGGCATGGCCAAGACTAACTCGACCCAATACCAATTTGCACCACTATGACAAACAACTGTTTCCAATTTCTATGCCGTTTTCTTCCGCCTCCACTTCTTTCTCCTGCACCCTCTCTTCTTAGTGGCGTAGCGTAGGTCACCATATTGGGGGGGGGGGCACCGAACATGATGGGGAGTGGGCGGCACTGGGTCTGGTTGGGGATTTGGGGGCAGAAGCCATTTTCTACAATTTTCCTATGGGATTTTCTAAATTTTCAGATTGATTGGGGTCCCCTGTGCCCCTATGACGCTACGCCACAGATCAGTGGCGTAGTATGGTTCATCACATGGGGGGGGGGGCACACCGGGGTCTGATTGGGGGAGGGGCATGAGCCGTTTTTCGACAATTTTCCTACGGGAATTTTTAAGACAGATCGATTGGGGAATATGCCCCTATGACTATACACCACTGGAGAGCTCCCTTTCTCTAAAATAAATCTGTAGCCTAGGCCCCTATACAATAAAGGAAATTAGATAAATAGGCCTACGTAAAGCAATAAGTATATTTTTTTATATTAAAGAAGAACAAAATATATCATAGAAGAAATACAATAGCAAAAGAGCATGAAAATTATTGCAAAACTTCAATGAATAGGCCTAGGCCTAATAGTAAATAGGGAGTTTCATGAATACATTGGTGCGCGCGGGGTAGGAGAATAATGTAGGCCCGTATGTGTAAAAATCAAGCCCCCTCCGCCTCCTGTAAAAGATCAAAATGATAACTTTACTCCCCTATAGGCCTACACTGCTGTTGGCCATTGCACGGATCCCAAAATGGGGGGAGAAAGGAGCGGTAAAGGGTCCAGTTTGGCCGTGGAGTTTGGAGGGTCGGAGGAGCCCGTAAAAAGGCCCTGTCGGGTTTGTTCGGACTCACTTTTATAGGCCTCCCGGATAGGCCTAAGGTCTCTGTTACGTTCGGCTTTGCTTTTAACGGGCCCGGGTCCATAAGGTGGGCCTACCTTTTATATTTTTTACGAATTTCCCTCTCATTCACATGATTGGTCGAGTGCCGAGCATAAAACAATCGTGCCTCGGGATGTACGATCATGGGGTAGGGGAAAGGAAGTAACTTCACTTTTTAATGATGTTATTGTAGGCCTACTATTTTGTTTTTGTTAGGGGCATATTATTTTTGTGTGAAATAAGAATCATTTTCTTCAGAAGAGGGGGTTCCAACTTTATAAAAAGTCGGCGTCAATAAAACGGGCAATAAAATTGCAACCCCACCCCCCCCTTTTTTTTGGGCATTTTATGACCCCCAACCACCACCGATACACCTTACCCCCTAAGCAGACTAAAATTGTATTGAAATCAGTATTTTTGAATAAAATACTGACACCCGGGGAAACAAACTATCTGTGGTCATCAGATATGACTGCCTACATTTTGGTCATCAAAAATTTTACCAAATTGGCAAATACGGTAGGTATTTTTGGCAACCCCAAAAGAGCTGTCGGCCAAGGGTTTCGGGCCCGCTAAGGGACTAAGCTCCGGTGGGGGTCGAGGGGGCGAAGCCCCCCGGGAGCTATATGGTTTCTGCAGATTTAGCACCAAAAGGACATTTCAGAGGGTAAAAATAACATTTCAAAGCTCCTGGCTTGTTTTACACTTTTAATAAAAAGTGCTTCCTTCTTCCAGAAAACATGCTTCAAAGCTTTGAGTTTCCTATATACTTTTGTACATGAGACATTCTTTAAAGTTTTGTTTTGCCTAATACTATGGCCTACATGGCTGAAATTGATATATGTGATGCGCAATATAAAAGCTATGATTCATCAAATTTTTGACCCCCCTCTTGGGTATGTGGGAGGGGGCCCACATGGGGGTACTAATGTGCATGAAGAATACATTGTATGATAAGAAGATTTTGTAAAATTCGGTATGTTCAACATACAGAGTGATGTCACTACAAATTGGGACTAAACTCAGAGATGTCACAGGCTGACCCCAAAAATCCTGAACTTGCGAAGCGAAGCGAGCGTAGCTCTCGCCCAACACGGGCGGGGTCCGGGGCCTGCTTAAGGGCCCCCGGTGGGGGGTCAAGGGGGTGAAGCCCCCTGAAGCCAGATGGGTTCTGCCCATTTAGCACCACAGGAAAGGCCATTTCAGAGAGTAAAAAGAACATTTCAAAGCTCCTGGCTTTGTTCTACACTTTTAATAAAAAGTGCTTCCTTCTGCCAGAAAACATGCTTTAAAGTTTTGAGTTTCCTATACTTTTATGCACAAGAGACACTCTTAAAAAATGTTTTTGGCTTTATTACATGACCAATATGGCTGATGCTGATATATGTGAAGCAAACAACAAAGGCAATAATTAATCATTTTTTGTGCTTGGCATCCACTGCCTAAACCACCCCACCCCACCCCCACCAACCGGCACCCCATCATGGGCCTTGACGATCAGTGTGCTTTTAGTTAAAATTTCAGGACAACAAACATTTTAGCAGATTTAGCACCCCAAAAGAGACCATTTTTGACATAAAACCTGTTTTAGACTTTTTTTTAAAAAAATGCTTCCTTCACCCTAAAAAAGTGGTTTTAAATTTGCAGTTTCCTATACTTTTGTACATGGGAGACATTCTTCAAAGTTCTTTTGTTGCCTAATAACATGGCCTACATGACTGAACTTGATATATATAATGAACAATATAAAAACAATGATTCATTAAATTTTTGACCCCCCTTCGGGTATGTGGGAGGGTCCCATGTGGGGGGGTACTAATGTGCATGAAGAATACATTGTGTGATCAGAATAATTTGTAAAATTTGGTATGTTAAACATACAGAGTGATGTCACTACAAATTGGGACTAAAATAGTAGGCCTATCCCAAGGGAAATACACATAGGCCTACACACCCCACACACCCAACCAACCTCCCCACCCCCACCCCAAGTCCACCCCGACAGCCACATAAAGCCAAAGGATACCGCTAAAAGGTTCATATCAAACCTTTTGACCGAAATTTGCTTCCATTTAGACTTAAACATGACTTGATATTAGAGTATACATAGGCCTATATACATCAGTATAGCATCATCTCAAACGTCATCGTTCATTAATACACATTACATACTTCTTCCTTGGGTAATATTCATTGAGGAAAAAGAGATGAGTTTTTGAACGCAAAACCCGACACAATCAGTATTATGAGTATAACATGCTGTCCGATAACGGATCAAAATTCATCAATTTTGGACATGAAAAAGCTTGAAAAGGTGTTCTCAATAATATAAAAGATTTGACCACATGCATGTTAAATGAGTACCATTATCTAGCCGACTCATCCAGTCAGTATTCTAAGGTTTTCATTTTAAAATTGGAGATGTTCCCCCCCCGATTCCCCCTGGGTGCCCCCCCCCAAACCAATCACAGGCCTCAAAAACTATACAGGGTCGGTCGGGTTTTTCTGGCTGCATTACAATGTGGCAGTGTCTTTGAGGCCGAGTGCGTCTTGGGCCGGTCGAGCTTGCAACTGCAGACGATTTGACGGGCGATTTGACATGAGGCTGACATCTTTATAGTATGTTTTATAATAGAGATAATTGTGTTGCGCATGACAGATGACAAGCTACTGCCTGTCAATCAAATTTGTTACCAAGCATCGGTAAACAAATTGAACAATAGGAGATGACTGAAGGTGACAAAATAAGCTAAAATGGCCATTTTTACACTTTTTTTTGAATTTTTTTAAAAATCACATGATTGGTATGCATGTTTTCTTACGTGTAAGATGATAATATATTTTTTGAGCTGACAAAGCCTGAAAAGATATTGTTTAACCTTAAATGTGTTTGTGCTTGATATTAGAAAGTATGCCATTCTGGTATAATGCATCGTTACTAGCATTAAAGGAATTATGTAAACTATGAACAATTTAAAACATTCAAATATTTGAGCTCTCCTACTGCCTCGTTTAACTGATTGGCAGCTAATGGTAATATTAAAAATCTCTTTTACTGTCGTGAAATATGTAGTCAAGATTGGTGAAGCCACTATAAATCCTAAAACCCACGCAAGTATCGCCCAGCATAACGAAACACGTTTAGTACGAGATTTACGGGAATGGACCCCATGAACTATCGCCGAATATCGTTCGCGACTTAAAGCGACTAACGAATAGGCGCACGCGCATTGACAAACCATCGGCGCGTAGTTTCTTATAGCGCATAGTATCCTACCACTCATCCAGCACGGGTGTATCTCATGCTCAAATTTTATAGGTCCAGTTACCATGATGTACAGAAGGTCTGAAATTGCAAGGTTACCGAGTAGAATGTTTGGAGCGTTGCGTAAGGTTTTGTTCGTCAAGATTATGACCAAGAGGATTACATTTCCAAGAAACCCAAATGCAATAAAAATTACAAATATAACTAGTCGCCAAATATGGTCTTCTCGAATGGCACAGATGTCTTTTAAGATAGCTTTTATGAGATCATTATAACTCATTTGACGTAGATTATCCCACTCATAACTGTATTCGGACATGTTAACATCGAATGTGATGTTATAAAATGTCGCCATTATTAAAACGATAGTCCACTGCAGTAGAATAAAATGATGTCATCAAGTCAAGTTATGTTTAATGTGTTTGCTCTCATAAAGAAATCATACAAAATAATTGTGTGAAATAGTAGTTAGGTCTCTTTATCAATATTACGATTCACTAATCCGTCTTGTGAAATGAAACTGATCATATAACGATTACGAGTCAAGTATAGTGTACAATAAATAATTCCAGATATCGACAGTTCTGTCCAACTGCACCATATTTCAGCCATTCAGTACATCTTTCTACGATAAAAGACAATATGGTATAATGATTTTCTGAATATCGCATTTGATAAAGTCCTGCACTTCCCCTTTTAGACTGGCACTTCATCAGTTTCATAAGTAATATATTCAAATCACCGTTAAAAGAGGTATTTGCACTCTACTTCTTTTGTATAAACTCCTTGAGTTTTATACTTCACTGAAATATTGTATATCGTGTAACAGATGAAAAGTCGTCGTGGTGGTTTACCTTGAATTAATGCTGCAAAATGTGAAATCTGAAGATTGTAGTTTAAGACGAATAACATTTACTATACACTTCGAATTGCTTCCTTCAGTGAAATGTAAATGGTTGTACCATTGTACAATAGTAAAGCTGAAACTTGCCATTTATATCCATTATCACTTTTCAACAGCTCAAAAATAATACATTTTGAAGTATCAAATAAATTATCAAAATCAATCCTCCTGCAGTCGGCTTTCAATGATTTTTGCATCAAACGGCAATCTCAATCAAGACTAAGAAACAAGATTCTCCTTGACTTAAAAAGTTTTTAATTTCCTGCCCATAATCAGAAAGTAGTCAATTGTCCGCCGCCAGTTTAAATACTTGGAAGCCCACAATTCTTGCTAGAGGCATTTGCTTCGTAGTTGACTTTCTTGGATACAAAAAATCTCTCGGTATGCAGCGACGTTCAAAGTCAAGAATATATATATATTAACAAGAGATCGCCATCATGGCGAGGCGATCACGTCCACAATCTACAACTTGGCATCTTTGAATTTCAGTGGTCGTACTTGACGCTCTGTTGCATTCCTTGACAAAGCAGATCCGATGTTTTATACGGTACATACGTATCTTGTCTGTTATCGACACGTACATGGTGTAAGATCTATCCAGATCAAGCATAATATGCCAAGTTAAGTCGAATAATGTGTCCACGCTTCTATCATTACAGTCTGAATGGTGTCTGGTTTCTTCAGATCAATAAGCATACTATACAAGGCGGTTTTCGTTCCATGTATATCTATGACATAGTTCACAGTATTACTCATTGTCTTGTATCACAATACGAATTAAATTATAGCCTGCTTTCTTAAACTAGAAGTTTTACATAACCGCATTTATTTCACATATGAAGAATTATTACAGAATTACGCTTATACCTCAAACTCGTAAGACGCTTTAATACCAACATTAGTTGATTGGCAATTGTCAATAAGATATGAAATTTATCTCGTTGATCATGAAAAGATGTCGGATACTCGAACCTGTATCGGATATGGTTAATCCTGTGTACCTGAACTGGTTATTTAAGTCAGCGGATTTACTCGGTGCTGTGGCGCTGCGAAATAACTGTGTCATTTAAAAGCTCTCGTGGTATTGGTACACTTACCTAAAAGCACGTAAATTACTTTTATAATATCCGTACTATTTGCATACTTTATGCTCGATGCTTTTCGTTGCGATGCTTGCAATATTTTAGGTACTCCGTGAACAATCTTCTTAGTCTTGATGCAATATTCAAGCTGACTTTCCTTTTCGAATTCTTTTGGTACTCCCTTGGTGACAAATAGTGATATAAATTCAAATCACCATTAAAAGTGTTATTTACACTCTATTCCTTTCTGTATAAACTGCTTAATCTGCGTGGCTCTATACTTCACTGAAATACTGTATATCGTGTAACAGATGAAAGTCGTCGTGGTGGTTTACGTTGAATTAATGCTGCAAACTGTGAAATCTGAAGATTGTAGTTTGAAACGAGTAACATTTACTATATATTTGCAGGACGATAACATCAGACGTTCGAATTCCTTCCTTCAGAAATTAATTTAGTGAAATGGAAATGGAAATGGATAGTACAATAGTAAAGCTGAAACGTGTCATTTCCATCCAACTGATATGTCATATCAGCTTTCATCTGGTCACAAATAATACATTTCGAAGTATCAAATGAATTATCCAAATCAGTCGGCTTCCAATTATTTTGCATCAAACGCCAATCTCAATCAAGACTCTTAACAAACAAGATTCTCCTCAACTTACAAAGTTTTTAATTTCCTGCCCATAATTAGAAAGTAGTCAAGTGTCCTTCGCCAGTTTAAATACTTGAAGCCCACAATTCTTGCTAGAGGCATTTCCTTCGTAGTTGACATTCTTCGATACAAAAATCTCTCGGTATGCAGCGGCGTTCAAAGGCAAGAATATTAACATGAGATCGCCATAATGGTGAGGCGATCACATCCACAATCTACAACTTGGCATCTTTGAATTTCAGTGGTCGTACTTGACGCTCTGTTGCATTCCATTTGATTTGGCATTTGGAACAAACATGGGACTTTATGTTTATAAGACTAATGGCAGATCGATGTTCAAGCACTTTACTCCGTTGTATAAACACCGCCATTTTAAACCGTATTCTGCGTCAAAAAGACAGTGCGTCATCTAAAGGATATCGCACATTTGGAAATACAACTCTGCAGTCATATGGCAGTTGAGCTATAAGAAACTTGAAAGTGTACAATTTGTAGTTTTTGTGCAAAAATATTCTGATTTGGTTCACACCTTTTAAAGGTGCATACCTTTCAATTAATGTACAACCAAACTGATATGATATTAGCATAATTGTATTACAGTAACTAAATGTGATCACAGCCTATAATTTTTATATCAAATATTATATTACAACAAATAGCTTAACATATTAGCTTATGTCAGTTAATTGACACATTAGCTGATGATTAGTAATTTAGTTAACATTAATTTACTGTCAAAATCATGTATGATTTACTAGAAAAGATATACTAAAACATTCAAATGTGTCATATATTAGGTACATGTATAAAGACTGCATCAATATACAAATCATTTCATACAAATCTTCCTACCAGGTGGTGTATGGCGTGCAGTCCCTAAATTCAGTAAATTTTCATCGTCAACCGTGTAATTGAATGGGATTATTTTGAAATTTTAAAACGCTTGAAATATCACAAACAAATAGGCCTATGTTGATAAATAATATAAATACAAGCTAAAACCGTTGGGGTTCGATAATGAACCCCACAAAACTAACCCAGTATATGGAAAATGCCATACGGCCGGGCGGTTTCACGAGTTGCCGGCTCGATCATGTCATCCGCCGCCTGCTTCCTACCTGCATTGTCATATAAAATTAAGCATTCAATGTTTTACAATTCCTACAATTCCTTATAATTCCTATTTTTTGCAAAAATGGAACTACCAGACGTGAAATTGCGTGTTACAAAAACGTCCATTTCTGCGAACCTAAGAGTCTCTCCTAAATGATTTTACAGGTATATGTGGGTAATCGTTTCAAACATAACTATCATAACGGGAAGGTTTAATATGATTATGTCTATATTTTGCTCAATTTGAAAGTCGTGACTATAAAAATCGTAAAATGTAATAAATATATACATCATAATTTATCAGATATATCAAAATTTTAATATCATTTAAAAAAATTAATTCAAGACAGGAAAAAGTGTACCTTTGCTCTGCTTGTCTGCAATTATCAAGTCTGTAGATCACTATTAAGATAAGAAAAAAAGATAATAATACATTTTGTATGACTTCTTCGCTAAGTGAACGATTTTACGTGCTCATTAATTGCAACGTCCCCACACTTTATTGAATGGCAAGGTCACTGTTGCCTGAAAATGCCTAAATTTAATTCACTATTCAATTGGATTGATTTGTTTGGGTAGGCTTCCGTGGTAGATTGACCAATCTCTTTTGCCACCATCTCAGCTCTTTCTCTATTTTGTCATTGATCAATTTCACTTGGTCGTTATTGATTCTATCAAGTCAATATTATTGTATTTCTTTCACCATTAAGGGATCTAGAATGAGCTTTTATGGCGTTTCGACAGTATTTTTTGTGGGACATGAGAGCACCTCAGACGTATCGAATTGCATTGTGAATACGAAGCATGTCTTTCTGATATCAAATAATTTTCATTTTTTGAAATTCACGATATAATACAAATTTTATGACAAATTATTAAAATATATAACAGTCCTCGAAATAAATTTTATAAATCTAATGATATATTCTTAAAGTGTATGTAGCTGGTAGGAAAAGCCGACGATCAATTGAAAATTTTGACCTTTTATATTGAAGATATGGATTTTTTCCCAAAATGACCTTTTTTTTTTTTGTTTTTTGGGAAAAAAATCCATATCTTCAATACGAAATGTAAACATTTTCAATTGATCGTCGGCTTTTCATCCCACCTACATACACTTTAAGTATAAATCATCAGATTTATAAAGTTTACTTTTTTACTGTTAAATATCAAAAATATCAATTTTTAATGATTTGCCATAAAATATGTATTACATTGCGAATTTCAAAAAATCAAAATTATTTGATTTCAGAAGGACATTCTTCGTATTCAGATTGCAATTCGATATGTCTGATGTGCTCTAATGTCCCACAATACATACTGTCCAAACGTTCATACCCCTTCCCTTAACTTGACAATATCACACTTTTGTTTGTCGAGGTCTATTTTGTCTGTATCGCTAATGCATAATTCTGGTCGAAAATGGTCACTGAGATTTTTAAACTGATGAGTTGCTGAATAATTTTAAAGAAACCGTGTGCTGCGAAGGTAAGAGTTTCTAGATCAAGACTCAAACGAGATTCTCCTCAACTTACAAAGTTTTTAATTTCCTGCCCATAATCAGAAAGTATTCAATTGTCCTCCGCCAGTTTAAATACTTGAAGCCCACAATTCTTGCTAGAGGCATTTAATTCGTAGTTGACTTCCCTTGATACAAAAATCTCTCGGTATGCAGCGGCGTTCAAAGTCAAGAAAATATATTAACATGAGATCGCCATCATGGTGAGGCGATCACGTCCACAATCTACAACTTGGTTTATTTGAATTTCAGTGGTCGTACTTGATGCTCTGTTGCATTTCTTTATAAAGCAGATCCGATGTTTGATACGGTAAATACGTACGTATCTTGTCTATTATCTAAACTTAACGGTGTGAGATCTATCCAGATCAAGCATAACATGTCAAGTTAAGTCGAAAATTGTGTCAACGCTTCCATCGTCTTGTATCACAATTCGGACTTAAGTTGCAGCCTGCTTTCATAAACTAGAAGCTTTACATAACCGCATTTATTTCACGTATGAAGTGTTATTACAGAATTACGCTTGTACCTCGAATTCTTAAGACGCTTTAATAGCGACAACATGAAAAGATGTCGGATACTCGAACCTGTATCGGACATGGTTAATCATGTTAATCGTGTGTACCTGAACTGGTCATTTAAGTCAGCGGATTTACCTGGTGCCGTGGCGCTTATCTTAGTCTTGATGCAATATTCAAGCTGACTTTCCTTTTTCGAATTCTTTTGGTACTCACTTGGTGAAAAATAGTGGCAATCATCCTACATCAAATTTGCACATTTATGTAACAGCATTCTTTAATTACCATTTTTCTACAAACATAATAGAACATTCTGTCCTGTATGGATTATCTGAATTCAGCTTCACAAAGTTGTAATACCAATCTACTTCTTGATCAGTCTGATGTGTGACAATCAACTAACAATGTTTATTTTGCATTTTTCTGTTCAATGACCTCTAAAATGCCTGCAAATGGCATGATAATAAATTTCATCTCAATTCCTTACGGATTTCAATAAGTGGTTTACGATTCGACACCATTGACTTTTGGAGTTTATTGTGTGCAATACATCTTCTTCTAACACACAATCAATATAAAAACTTGCATTTTCGTTCCTAAGTTGCGGTAATAAAGTCACATGAATCTTAAAGCTGAAATGCACAACTCAAGAATAGTTGTTTGTATTAGTATAATTAATTCCAACGTTTCATAAAGTGTCATTAAAAAAGCGTCAACATTACTATTTTAATTATTGATGTGCAAAAATATTATTTATTTTATCAGCTAAACTGCCAATAAAACCAGTTGCTATTACGCTCTATCAACTCACCAAAATAATTGTAATCACAATAACAAATGCTTTTCCCAAATGAAAATTTCGCTGCATTTTTATGTCAAATACCATTTGTGCTACGCTCATTAATTCTGTATAGGTTATAAGATTTGTGTCGTGTTTGGTTTACGTGTCTTATCCTCTCTCAATAATTAATTATTGACAGTAAAGCTTAACATTTTTTAATAATTAAAGAAATCTTAGTGATTATCAGTAGCGAAATCAAATTTCCGGTATCATAAATAATCTTAAAACGGAAATTGATTATGCTATCCTTGTCGCTAATTTTAGAGGGAAAAGAACAAGATTAGTCATCAAATCCATACTTGGCGAGAGCTGATCTTGGCAACTGAAGTAAAGTCCAAAAGTAAAAGTTAGGATGGTGGATAAAACCCCAACCATAATGCTTATCTTGATCCTATCCTAAGCTCCTATTCTGAACTCGAACCCTAATATCATAACCTTCATCAGCTTTGTAAAAAGTTATGATTGTGTATTCCCCCAACACAGTTCAATGCTGAGCAGATTGGCTTAATGCGGTGCTCACAACACATTACTGATCTCTAGGCTCTCTAAGTATTGAATCTATCAAAAATCTACTAACATTGTCAGAGCGAATTTAATACGTTTATATTTACCAAGCAAAACAAGAATCAAGACATAAATGGACTAAAACATGATTATAATAATAAATAGATAAATAAATAAATCAATAAATAAATAAATAAATAATAATAATAATAATAATAATAATAATAATAATAATAATAATAATAATAATAATAATAATAATAATAATAATAATAATAATAATAATAACACAATCTTAAAATTACGAATAAAAACATACAAATACAGTCTTAAAACTATAAATTGTCAACAATAAAAAAAAATTATTAGAAATACTGGAACTACCGATTGCGCCAGACTGTGGCGCCCACGCACAAACGCACAAAAGTATTCCACCACGGAATGGCCGGAACCCTCGCTCCGGCATCTCTTTTACACATACAAACTATATAATGAGAATTTAAAGGACCCATAAACATGGTAAAAAACAATTAACCAGTAAGATACATGCATATAAAAACATCAGAATAATTACAATTAGACACAGACCGAGCTGTTATTGATATAAAATATGCCACACATATATGCATGTATATAGAAAAGGCAATCACTGATTAAAAAGAAAGGTTTTCAGTTTTGCTTTAAAAACGTCAATTGACAAGGTAAGCCTGACATGTTGAGGCAAAAGGTTCCATTCGCTACATCTCTATGACCAGATTCCATGAAGGATCGCTGTCCACAGGTGGAACGCCGTCGAAGAGTAGGAGGTTTGATAGGGTTTTGTGATAATGAAAGGAGTGAACGGGATGGTATGAATGGCGGATACTTTCTAAATACGCATAAGATAACAAACCTATCCTTGGACGTCCAAGATATAATCTTAGACGTGCAATGCAATGTTGGACGTCTAAGAATTTGCGGTAGATATAAATCGACGAATCACTGAGCCAGAAATCACAAACAGCCAACCATCTTAAGCGTATTCAAATATTCTCCTTTACATATTTACATGTCGCTAATTTCCTGACTCTGATTTTGTGCGCTTCTTTTCGTCAACCGGATTTGCTCAGGTTTCTTTGTACTGCTGGGACGTAATTGGGATTGAAAGCTGCCAGAAATTGACCCAGAAGATTGATGTGATATTTTCATAGATGTAGTATCCTGAAAACTTCTCAAGTTAAATTTTCTTTTAGATTGTTTACATCTAATGCATCTAGTCAGACGTTCGCGATGAGTCGAGCTTAGAATAAAAACCAACCACGGATTAAGGCTCGAATTTGCTAGAGACATGAAGTAATTAAAATGCCGAAACTTGGTAACGGACTCAACTCCAAATTCATTTGTAACTTTAAAATGGAACATTAAACTATAAACAAAACATGGGAGCCAAAAGACACAGAAGAATATCGTTATTACAATGGACATAAAGGCTAACTTCTTACGCGCCTTGGATTGTTTTTTGAAAGTGTCATTTCTTTCTGTAAATGTTTTGGTGCTTGCCATGAGAAAGTGCGCCATTCTTGTATAGTTAACGACAATAGATATTAAGGGAATTAGGTATAGTAAGAACAATTTACATAATACAAATATTTGAGCTCTTTTACTTCCTGGTTCTACTGATTGGCAGCTAATGGAAATGTTAAACATTTCCTTTACTGTAGTGAAATTAGCTGTCAAAATTGGCGCAGCAACTATCAACCCTAAAAGCCACGCAAGTATCGCCCAACAGAATGTAACACGTAAGGTGCGAGGGTTGCGAGAATACACCCCGTGAACTATGGCCGAATATCGCTCTTGACTCAAAGCAACTAATGAATATACACATGCGCACTGACAAACAATAGGAACAAAGTTTCTTAACGCGCATGGTATTCTACCACTTAACCAACACGGGTGGATCTCATTTTCAAACTGTATTGGTCCCGTCACCAGTATGTAGGCAAGATCTGCAAGTGCAAGGTTACTTATTAAAATGTTTGGAGCATTACGCAGATGCCTGTCCTTTAAGATGATAATCAGCAGAGTAACGTTTCCAAGGACTCCAAATACCATAAAAAGTACAAACATAATTAGCCGCCAAATGTAGTCCTCTCGAACGGCACAGATGACATCGATTATAAAGTCGTTGTAATCCCAACTATATACAGTACTGCTTACATCAAATACGGTGCTATTATTCATCGCCATTGTTTGTTTATTTTTATTATTTTTTCTGTTTGTTTGTTTTCTGCTCGTTTGTTTGTTTGTTTGTTTGTTTGTTTTCTACGAAAACTCCTGCTTTTGAGTAGGATTAACTATTCAGGTTCACTCAGTATGATATCCACCACAGGTAAATATGATAAATGTCACACAACACAAGTTTGCAGATTACGTAACCAATGGTGAAAAAGCAAACACGAGGAGCCTTTTTTATGAATTGGACACATTACCTCTGAGATAAAGTCGGCAATATTGTCACCCTCATTATCTCATTCGATGATATTCTCATCAAATATGGTAGCATTACAGGTTCCCATATTCTTGTCCAATCACTGATCCAATGCATCAATGTTCAATAGCAGCTGAAGACAATAATGTTGGCGAGCATTGCATTAACTCCGCGTACTGATTTACACACAACAACAACTATTCTCGTAATATATACAATGCGAAACCAGCCATGATATGTACAAAGAGTTACATTAATCAACAGCGAGCACTATGTAACTTATTGGAAAAGGTCCTTTTGGATATTGCGTAGTATAATCCAAAGCAGCGTTGCATGAACAGCGTTTCTTATTCGAGTTATTGCCAATAGTGGAACCCTTTAATTCATTCTCTAGTTCATGTATCTGAGTTTTCTAAACTTAGACTTACCAGACGCTACCAAATTAGCAACACCAAGTTGTTATAATAATCAAACCGTTTTTAACCTGATTTCGTCGGAATATGAAGTCAACGTTCGTGCCAAATATTTGTAACAGATAAAGAAACTGCAAAGAAATTACATAATCTGCCACTGCGTAAAATGTCTTTGAATATTTGAGTGCCGTATCTCAGATTTCTAAGGTTGCTGTCCCACTCATAACTGTATTCGGATATGTCAACATTGAATTCGGTGTCATTACATTTTACCATTATCAACACAGTGGTCTAGTGAAGCAGAACAAACTAAAGCGATCTTTCGATACATAAGACGATCAGACAACGTAGTTTTCAAAAATCAGTAGTCAACTCTCCTTATCAGTTTAGTAACCAGTAAGCCTTATTCAATCAGATTTAACATTGATGGAAAATAATTACAGATATCGACAAGTCTGTTCAACATTGCCTCAGAGTCACACGTCATTTTAAGATAAACGACAATATGGTACGATTCTTTTCGTACCTCATAATGATAGAATCCTTACTGATCCTTCCGCTACCAGACTGACATCACATATAAGTGGACTCCGTTCCTTTGGTATAACTCCTTAAGCTTCAATAGTGTGCCCCTCTATGTCAACAAAATGCTTTATATCGTGGTGCTTCTGTCGAATTATTGGTGCAAACTGTGAAATCTGGAGATCGTGATTTGAAGCGAATAACATTTGTTATAATATATTTCCTTGCGTGTTCACTACCTTATCAATTGACATGTATAATCGGTTTAAAACTGGTACCTAAGTTGGTATTCAAATGTTATGTTACTGAGAGAGCGAAGTGGTATTAATTTCCCATGTGTGAAATTATTAATAAATCCATCATATCACAGTAAAAAATCACTTGCGTTATTTCAATCAAAATTGCAGCTGTGTTGAATTTAAATTATCTTGTACAAACAGTAAAGATGAAACTTGCCATTCCCATTCATTTGCGTTATGTCAACATTTTCTCATTAGCTCCAAATTGTTTTATGTAACGATCAGACGTCTTCTTTGAAGATTCCACTGTTTATATTAACGGAATGTAGCAGACTTTGTTGATCGACAGCCAAATTCTCCCTGTATCTCAATCAAGACGCAATATAATATACAGGCTATATTATAACATAAAGTTTATGCGCACCTTACGTTGCGATCATCAGGTAAAATGACCTGTTTGTATAATCAAGATTTTTAAAATATTACCTTTGCTCCCTATAATCGCCAAGGCGGTCAAAAGTCCTCCTCCAGTGTTACTCTTTGGAGTCGCTGATCTTCCAAGAGATATTTATTAGTAGTTGACTTTCTTCTCTGTATGCAACTGCTTTTCAGATTCTGATGGCATCGCAGTCAATATTACCTGATTCTTACTATATACTATTTTGCAGCCCTGTACCTCCTAGTACAGTGATCGTTCAGGTGGAGAAGCGATCACGTCCACAGTGTACAGCTTCCCCCTTTTGGAGTTCTATGGCCTTACATGTGTCCTCCTTAAAATAGCAGATGTTATATATGTCTTCGATATATATGCATCTTATCTGTTATCCAAAAGTCAAATGGTGTATGTCTAACCGGAGCAAGAATTAAGTCGGATAATGTGTCAGCGCTTCAACAATTACAGTATTATTGGATTAGTCTATTTTCTTCACCATAACAAGCTTCACGAAGCGGATTGTATTTCCTGTAGTATATACCATTTTTATGTTGCCTTTGTATTATTTGGAATTAAATTACAGTAGTGTAGAAGCTTATAATCGAATCTATTTCCCATATGAAGTATTAATAAAAATGTAGGCTTCTTTCTTGAGCTCCATTCTTTAATTGTCCCTAATATGACATTTATTAGGTGTAGTGTTACATTTGTTTGATCATCCATACCCAGTGATGTTATGTCCATTACATATACATTGTTAATGGTGCGTATAACCTACTTTAAAGAAGGAAGTTGGCAACAGTTGTCTGTCGTAACAGTTGTTGACCGTATTTTCCTCACTGCGATAAATCGTCACAGCGCGCTGCAGCGTTTCTCCAATCGCGTTGATTTTCTGAGTCGGCTTACGCGATGCTGTGTAGGCAGAAATGACATGCCAACACGCGCTGTCGTGGTATTGGTGCTTATGCAATAATATTTTCTTGAGATGTATTAAGCAACGCACTGTTCTTCCAATTTAAGCTTGTAAAAAAGCACATAGTTGCAGGTGCCCCATGATCAATCATCTTAGCCGTGATTGCTTTTCTATGTCGAACAATATTGCTGTTCATTCACTTCATGAAGAATAGTGACAATTATCCTACAATCAACTTGCAAATGTATCTAGCAGCACTGTTTGATTACCAGTGTTCTTCAAGAAAAGCGTACAATATATCATTTATGGATTACCACAATTCAGCCTCACAAGGAACCAATCCGCTTCTTGATCAATCTGATGTGTCACATTCAACCAACAATATTTATATTGTATTTGGCAGTTGAATGTTCCTCGAAAATGTCTGCAAATGGCTTGATAAATTGTATATTTCCACAGGGAATTTCTTATTCTCGGTGTAGATTAATAGTGGTTTACGATTCCACACCATGGAGATTTGTGCAAGATATTCGCATTTCCCTTTTCTAAGCTGTATCAATAAAGCCACATAAAGATGAAATGGTATTACGAGTAAAGCTCAAGAATCGCTATTTATTAGATGGGTTAATTCACACTTCACTTCATAAAAATAACATTTTAATGAAGTTTATGCGCGTTGCTTGACACCTTAGAGCGTGAAAATTACTATCTTTATTATTGATGTGCAACAATGTTGTTTTTATTAGCTGCGTTGCTGACACCGGCAGACTATCTTTAACATAACTATGCGTTCTGCCTAATATACTTCTCTTTTCAGAAAGTCATGATAATAATCAGAATCACAAATATGTGCTTAATTTCCCAAATGGATACTTGTAACATATCTTTCTTTCCATCACATCGTTTCTAATTCTCTCTCTTATGTCGATACAATTGCCTTGTACAATTAGATCATACCACCAATGTAAGTTTATTTCGTGTTTTGAAAATAAAGGCCTATATCATAAGCTTATATCATTTGACTTCAAACGATATCCAGATGCGGGGTTATTGTTTCTTGAACTTTGCTCTTTCAACAAAATGGTACCTTTTTCGGTTCTACATGGGTCTCTTTTTTCCACATTGCTGGTAATAAATATCAAACAGTCAAAATTTACGCTCCTTTCAAGTCAACGTTTCAGGAATGTCCTCTCATTGTAAATTGTTGGTTATACATACCTAGACAAAATACAATGCTTGTAACCTACCACTTGAACAGGATTTAGCCAAAGCAAACAAAGACCAGAGCTATTTAAGAATTCTATAGAAATAGGTAGAAGATAATTATCCTCTTCAACAATAGGACTATTGATTGGGTTAAAAGGTGTTTGACTAGCGCTAATATGAGATACAACTTGAGGTACCTATGAATACAACCTTCATGCCCATTTTACACTGTAACTCAGAATACAATTTAACACATTTGCGGCTCTTTCGTCATATACGGTCACATATAATCAAAAAAACGTTTTAATATCGCTTTAGATGATTCGGGACAAGTGACGTCACTATATCCGTAATAATGTATGAGGAATTAAACGGGAGACTTTCGTGACAATAACATCGGGAAATATATAAATTTTGCGGTGATCATAAAACATGACAACCCTATTTGAGTACATGTCGCCTTTAACAAAGAGCCCCCGGGTAAGATCGATCATCAAATCAAGGGTTAAATACAGCTGGTTCTGAAAGAAAGAAATAATATTAATTCCTTGCATCATGGCGGAACCGTGCAATAGGGAATTACAGTAAAATGTAGTCCTGCAAATTGTTTAATTTGAAGAAAATGTAACAATGTAAAAACAAATTATCCAATTTGAAGGAAATTAAAAAAAATTTGCATTATGGTCTATTCAAGAGGATGCAATGTTATCCAAGAAGCAGTATTTTCAATGAACATGAAAACTCATACAGGGTGTTTCTACTGAGCAAACTGTTGACGGCTAATGCTAATGTAAACACGCTTATAACTAAAAACAATGACCTCGAAACGAACTTGGGAAATATTTTCTTTTCATGAAGAATTACCTGCAATAACAATCCAACTAATAACATCAGCAACCTTGTGCAATGCCTGTTGTGTTTCTAGATGTCGACAATCCGTGATGGCTGTGATAAAGTCGCCACTTTGGTAGGTTGCCCTTTTCAAATGGTCGTAAATTCTGTCTAATTTGTATACCACTCGTCCTTGTTCATAGTGATTTTGCAACTGCTTCTGATCCGAAAAGGCTTCTTTTAGCCAACGTATGTTTTTTTGTTTTTGTTTCTGTCACTTGATCGATGACTTTAGCCTCGTTTCAGCTGATTACATGGTTGCTAGCTTGAATTTAGGACGTGGAGGATTTTCTGGTATAATGTTTGGCACTCATTTGTGTCCAGACAGCCTTGTTTTGAACAAACAGCCCCTTTCTTCTGTAAAAGTCTTAGTGCAGCTAATACATGGAATTTTGTGTAGATCGATTCTGCTGTTTGAAGGGGATCTACTTAGTCTTTGGGCGGCTTCGTGGTGGTCGAGAAACCATGCTTTTGAAGACTCTGGCATCCACTCTGAAAGGTTCTTGAAGTATAGCTGGGAACCCCTGGTTTTGTCTTTGTTATCTCTCCCCCGCTTTTATGGTTTTTGGATGTTATTTATCATCCTTTACCTTGTCGATGGCCCAACAGGGGCACCCACATTGATTCAGAGCCATAGGCGTAGATCCCGCGGGATGGGGGATATATCCCCCTAATAATATTTTGATATTTTGATAGGGGTATAGTCCATACAATCATCCCCATCCAAATGAACCTCGTATTTGACCATTTTAACCAAAAAAGTATCAAAAAGTGCCCAATTTCGCGTGCTTCGCGCGAATTTATTCCACTTTTGCACCATATTTTACCAGTTTAGCTTCAATATAGCACAATCTTTCGCGCATTTGTACGATAAACTTATTTTGTCGCCAAAAGGTGCTGGATTCAATAGACTTCAAGATTTTTTTTTCAACCCCATGTCAAAAAGAAATCTGCGCTTCATTGTCAGAGCTTTTATGATCTTACTTTCTTTCTTTCCTTTGTCGGCCTTCTCTGTGATGATTGCAATCTTTCTGTCAAGGAGAGTCCTCACCACTCCCAATTTCTGGTGTGAAAAGTGGTGAAACTTGAATTACAAGTATTGGTTGGTCTTTAAGGGTGTCCTTGAAAGAACTGTATCGTCGGAAATGCAATTGCTTTGGGCATTTTAAGGCACTCCTAAATATAAATAAAAACTTGGTGTGGTTGAGGAATAAATCAGCTATCACTTACGTTTTTAATTTTGACAATTGACCATATAAGACTTTTAGGGCGAATTTCTCGACGGGTGGCTTAGCAGTTGGCTTGTCTAGCCTCAAGGCTTAATAGGTCGTAAGACCAGGCTTAACTGAAAACGCGTTTCCCGAAGCACGGCTACCATAGCCTCGAGGCTTCATTAGCCTGTGGGCCAGGCTTGTAGGATTAGTCCCAGGCTTCGGTAAAATTTGCATTTCTCGAAATCAGTCTTCTGTAGCCGTAGTCTACACACGCCTGTTAGGCCAGGCTTACAGCGGCTTTTCTTGGCCCTGCCTCAGAGCAGGTCTTAGGTCGTAAGCCTTGGTCTATTTCAATTTACAAATTGTTTAAATTGTAATGCAAAGTTTTTCTTTCACATTTTGACGGTCTTTCAATTAAGATGAGTAAGCAGTGGCGTAACTAGCGGGGAGAGGGGTTCTTGCCCCCTGCTTGCCCCTCAAATGAAAAGGGTAAATTAGGCCTACTTCTGAGAGTTATTAATTAACCTCATAATTGGTCTTTTTAAATTTAAAAACCCAATTTTTAAGGTTAAATAAATTGCATTTCTTGCACTTTTGTACCATAGGCCTTTGTCACCAGTTTAGCTTAAATATGGTATTTGTAAACTTCTTTTGTCGCCAAAAGGTGCTGCATTCACTATACTTCAAGACAATTTTTCCAATCCCATCCCCCATGTCAAAAGGAAATCTACGCCACTGTTCCGGGGACACATTCCAAGCAGATCCCATAAATCCTCAGACACCCCCCCCCCCGTGTCGCCCAGTGCGACGAGGGTGTTGACACGCTTACAAACCCAAACAGCATGAACGATGTCTGAGCTGCCCCTCATTTATTATTTATTATGTTTGCCCCCTCTTGCCCCCTGAAAATGTCTAGTTACGCCACTGTGAGTAAGTAATTGTTCGATTTAGTTGAACACTTCAGCATTTTATTTTAGTGTTCATTTGAGTTAGTTGAATTTTTTTTAATTGCTGTAT
>NC_092637.1:52982146-53042146 GCF_039555335.1 Amphiura filiformis
GTAGCTCCTAACATCATCAGATAATATTAGTATAGATACAAAAATGAATATCAGCAGAAGATAGGTACTTCATCAATACTAATATCGGCTATTTCACCAATACGAATATCAAAAGTATAGCTAGGCCCACTTTTTCAACACCATTTATCAACAGTAGATAGCTACTCCATCAATACCAATATCAGCAGTAGATAGCTACTTTATCAAAACCAATATCAGCAGTAGATAACAATCAGGAGTAGATACAGTTATTTCACTAATGCCAATATCAGCAGTAGATAACTACTTCATCAAATCTAATACCAACAGAAAATAGGTACTTCATCAATACTAATATCACAGGTAGATCAGCTATATAGTTAACTACTTCATCAATATCAGTATCAGTACCGGTAGTAGATAGCTACTTATAATACCAATCAGCAGTTGATATTATTTACTTCATCTATGCCAATATCAGCGGTAGAAAAACTATTTTATCAATATAAATATCCGTACTATTAGATAGCTACTTTATCAATACCTATTCTCTCGGTCGGGACCACGTTACATCCATTCATGCATTGGAGTGAAAACAACTTATCGCGTATTGTTATTTGCAGAGAGCCGAACCTGGCACAATAGTGTGATAGCTTGTGATACACTCCAGAGTTCAGTGAATGCGAATGTTGTTTTCACTCCAGTGCTATTGTCAAGCCGGTTCGGCCCGGATGTCCGACCGACAGAATATATACGAGCATATCAGCTGTATCAGTAGTAGATGCTACTTCATCAATACTAATATCAGCATTAGGTAGCTACTTCATCAATACCAATATCAGCAGTAGATAGCTTGTCATGTCCGTTTTCCTATACACAATACACAGTGCTCTTACCATTGACGCGTAACCTCTACAAATAGCGTATGTTAGAAGTATGGGTAATTGCCTAGTTAACGTCGCTGTGTGAAAAATAACCGGCCAATATTAAAAGTACTCTTCTAAAATTCTAGAAAATATAGTTTTGTAACATGTCCTAAATTTTTAGCTAATTTAGATGTTTGGAAATATTCGCACTTTGGTGTTTTAGGAAGGATATGTAAACGACAGATAACACCAAAAATATGAAGAAATTATTTCCAAACCGTGTTACGGCCCACAGCCATTATGTTTCTCATTTTCAAGAATGTGGTTAACAATATGCAAAATATTGTCTCATTTCGTGAACAAAGGCACACAGTAATTGTTACTTTGCGTTTGCTTTATAATCGTTCACCCAACTGAAACTATATAATACCAGCTCATTGCACAGTAGGCAGGTAAAACAGACGGATGTATGTGTGGATTTAACCAGAGAAGATCTGATGTAACATAGTTGAGCTGATTTCAATGAGTGTTATCTTGGTTTAATAGCTTTTAATGGGGTTTAAGTCCTGCAAAGGTCGTGGTGAATTCTACTGTAGACATGACTGCATCATGTTTATCAAAGTGGCCTGTATGCATTGGCATTCTATATTATTGTTGAGCGACGAGGTTGACTTTTGATCAATGATCATGATGTAGGGCGCCTATCACAACGCAACAAAAATCTCATTGGTCAAAAAGCAATGTCCAATCGCTCAGCTACATAGCATGCAGAGTGTAAGTAAAGTTTTATTCTAGCCGTGGCCAAAAGTAATTCCAATGTTAGAGAGAAACCAAATCATTATTTTGTAATCATCTTTGACCTGCTACTACATTATTCTTGTTGAACTATTCTTGTTCTTCATCTGCTTTTTAAATAGATAAATTTAGTATAGAATAATTTGTTTCAGTAATTTTAAGAGTTTCTTACTTCTTATTTTATTTTATTCCACACTCAAACACCCTTACAGTCTTATAGAACTGTTTGTTGTTTTGTGTTTGCTTAACTCGTGTTGGTCCTTGAAGGGTACACGCTAACAGCTTATAATCTCATCTGTGGAAAAAAACACTTTGATCATATTTACAAGATGCACAGACCAGGCCAATAAATTGAGGCTATATCAAGTATAAACAGTTTCAGCCATAAAGGCCGTGACAAAGCATGCTGGCATTAGTTAAAGAAGGAAGAGAGAAAAAAAGAAGCAAAGAAAGCCACTCCAACAAGCAATTAACCAATTTTACTATTACCCTAGTATGGGGATGAGGCAGGACATGAGACTTCTTGTCCCTTTGCACCAACGCTCTACATATTTCATCTTTTTTTGGATCCACACATCTTTAACTTCCCCATTAACTCTTCATCAATACTAATATCAGTAGTAATATCTACTTCATCAATACTAATATCAGTAGTAGATAGATACTTCATCAATACTAATATCAATTATAGTAAATCTACTTCATCAATACTAATATCGGTAGTAGATAGCTACTTCATCAATACTAATATCATCAGTAGTAGATAGCTACTTCATCAATACTAATATCAGTAGTAGATAGCTACTTCATCAATACTAATATCGGTAGTAGATAGCTACTTCATCAATACTAATATCATCAGTAGTAGATAGCTACTTCATCAATACTAATATCAGTAGTAGATAGCTACTTCATCAATACTAATATCAGTAGTAGATAGCGACTTCATCAATACAAATATCAGTAGTAGATAGATACTTCATCAATACTAATATCAGTAGTAGATAGCTACTTCATCAATACTAATATCAGTAGTAGATAGATACTTCATCAATACTAATATCAGCAGTAGATAGCTACTTCATCAATACTAATATCAGTAGTAGATAGATACTCCATCAATACTAATATCAATAGTAGATAGCTGCTTCATCAATACTAATATCAGTAGTAGATAGCTACATCATCAATACTAATATCAGTAGTAGATAGCTACTTCATCAGTACTGATATCAGCAGTAGATTGCTACTTCATCAATACTAATATCATCAGTAGTAGATAGCTACTTCATCAATACTAATATCAGTAGTATATATCTACTTCATCAATACTAATATCAGTAGCTACTTCATCAATACTAATATCAGTAGTAGATAGATACTTCATCAATGCTAATATCAGTAGTAGATATCTACTTCATCAATACTAATATCAGTAGTAGATAGATACTTCATCAATACTAATATCAATAGTAAATCTACTTCATCAATACTAATATCGGTAGTAGATAGCTACTTCATCAATACTAATATCATCAGTAGTAGATAGCTACTTCATCAATACTAATATCAGTAGTAGATAGCGACTTCATCAATACAAATATCAGTAGTAGATATATACTTCATCAATACTAATATCAGTAGTAGATAGCTACTTCATCAATACTAATATCAGTAGTAGATAGATACTTCATCAATACTAATATCGGTAGTAGATAGCTACTTCATCAATACTAATATCATCAATAGTAGATAGCTACTTCATCAATACTAATATCAGTAGTAGATAGCTACTTCATCAGTACTGATATCAGCAGTAGATTGCTACTTCATCAATACTAATATCATCAGTAGTAGATAGCTACTTCATCAATACTAATATCAGTAGTAGATAGCTACTTCATCAATACTAATATCAGTAGTAGATAGATGCTTCATCAATACTAATATCAATAGTAAATCTACTTCATCAATACTAATATCGGTAGTAGATAGCTACTTCATCAATACTAATATCATCAGTAGTAGATAGCTACTTCATCAATACTACTATCAGTAGTAGATAGCTACTTCATCAATACTAATATCGGTAGTAGATAGCTACTTCATCAATACTAATATCTGTAGTATATATCTACTTCATCAATACTAATATCAGTAGTAGATAGATACTTCATCAATACTAATATCAATAGTAAATATCTACTTCATCAATACTAATATCAGTAGTAAATAGCGACTTCATCAATACAAATATCAGTAGATAGCTACTTCATCAATACTAATATCAGTAGTAGATAGCGACTTCATCAATACAAATATCAGTAGATAGCTACTTCATCAATACTAATATCAGTAGTAGATAGCTACTTCATCAATACTAATATCAGTAGTAGATAGATACTTCATCAATACTAATATCAGAAGTAGATAGCTCCTTCATCAATACTAATATCAGTAGTAGATAGATACTTTATCAACACCAATATCAGCAGTTAGTTACTTTATCAAAACTAATATCAGTATCATATTAAAAGTTGAACCCAAATCCACCCTTTACGTAAGTCTATTAAGCATGTGAAATCCAGCACGTATGAATACCCAGCATGTATGATACACAGTTGTTTTTTAGTTTTCTCAAAATCACTTTCCATGGACTTGGGTGGGTTTTGTATTCAATTTTACTATTACCCTATTATGGAAATGAGATAGGAAATAACACTTCTTGTCCCTTTGCCCGACACTCTACATATTTCATCCTTTTTGGACTCACACCTCTTCAACTCAAATGCATCTTTTTAATAAAACCACCAGATATACTTCTGTAATTGAACTTTAACGCCACTAGTTGAACCCAAACACCACAAACCTCAGCCTCTAATAGCTACTTACTTTTGCTGAACATCTCAGACTATTTATCTTCTAAATCTCTATTTTTAACCCAAACATTTTAGATTTATTTAACCTTTTAAAACTGCTTCTCTTTAAGTCCTCCAGTGCGCCATCTTCCCTGCATCAATCCTTGCATTGCCATGCTGTATATCGTCACCTTACCATGGCACAGCAGTCAGCGGCCTATATTATTGTATACAAAATAGTATAGTGCGCGAGTCAACCTGTCCTATCAAGACTCAGTCTACAGCTGATGATTTCAACTCTATTTTGAACGATTTTGACGTAAATTCTTGTTGATTCGCGTATATAGGAACATTGTGAACCATTATATGTAAGTAGTATTCATAATCACACAATATTTGTCTGTTTTCTACCTGTGTTATATTGTAATTGTTCTAATGATGCAAATTAAAGGGATTTGGTTGTAACATGTTATATGTTATTACGTTCGGCGTTGCATTCCATATTACGACACATGCAACGCACACGCCGTGTAAATAGGTACGATGATATTTCTATACCAATTATAACGCTATTACATTGACATTCATTTGTGTAAAATACTTCAAAATGTCAGCTATATTAACCGATTACTAAAATATATTGCTATAAATAGATACGTGTAGGTGAATACATATTATTCTGGTTGTGTATTTTAGTATAACATTAACAGCGGTATACGGCATTGTATAGTTACGTTAACATAGTCAAACACAGCAGGTTGATTGCTTAAAGGAGATAATATGAATTTATACTCCGTCGCTGAGCGAAGAGCGATTTGCTTTTGACCAATGAGGTAGCGCGTTTTTCATAGCGCAACAAATAACACGCTACCTTATTGGTCAGAAACCAATCGTTCATCTCTCAGCGATGGAGTATAGATATACACACTCTTAAATGTGACCTCCTTAATCATTTGTATGCTGTAGATCATGTACAATTTATAATAACAAAAACAATTCTCAAGAACTGTTATAACATACTAGGCATGGTTGTACTCATCTAAATACAACTTCTTGCTGCCTTAGTTTTATTTCATGATAATCATCTCTGAACTCCATCACAGGGTTTTATTTATTGAAGAGAATCAATTAGGCTTGGATCAGACTTGGTTTGGGTAAAACTAATCTCTTGTTGATAACAATACATTCTATTAACCCTCTCTACACAGACAAGTTACAAATTTACTTAAATTTTCAAAAATTTCAGAATTGTTATTATCATTACCATATTTGGAATACGCATTAAAAATTCATTAAAATAAGCACAAACATGCACTCTTTTGGTTCTTTCATACATTTTAAATTGATTATGTTGAATTTTACCTGACATCAATTTTAAAACGAATCAGTGTGTACGTGTGGTTTAAAATAATGATAATGGTAATACGGTATTTATAAGCGTGTTTGTATTATTATCCATCTGCAACCTGTAGAGGCTAGAGGCTTCGCCCTATCGGAGTATCACTGTTTTTATTAGTATTGATGAAGCAGCTAGCTACTGCTGATATCAGTAGTTATGAGTCAGCTATCTACTGCTGATATTAGTATTGATGAAGCAGCTTTCTACTGCTGATATTAGTATTAATGAAGTACCTACCGCCGATAGTGGTATTGATGAAGTACCTATCTGCTCCTGATATAAGAATTGATGAAGTAGCTATCTACTGCTGATATTGGTATTGATGAAGTAGCTATCCACTGCTGATAGTGGTATTGATGAAGTAGCTTTCTACTGCTGATATTAGTATTAATGAAGTAACTATCTACTGCTGATAGTGGTATTGATGAAGTAGCTATCTATACTGCAAATATTGGTATCTACCGCTGATCTCAGTATTGATGAAGTAGATATTTACTGCTGATATCAGTATTGATGAAGCAGCTATCTGCTGCTGATATTGGTATTATACTGCTGATATTAGTATTGATGAAATAGCTATTTACTGCTGGTAGCAGTATTGATGAAGTAGCTATCTACTGCTGATATTGGTATTGATGAAGTAGCTATCTACTGTTGATATTAGTATTAACGAAGTAGCTATCCATAGTGGTATTGATGAAGTACCTATCTACTGCTGATATTAGTATTGATGAAGTAGTTATCTACTGCTGGTACTGATTTTGATGAAGTAGCTATCTACCGCCGATAGTGGTATTAATGAAGTACCTATCTACTCCTGATATAAGTATTAATGAGGTAGCTATCTACTGTTGATATTGATGTTGATGAAGTAGCTATCTACCGCCGATAGTGGTATTGATGAAGTAGCTATCTACTGCTGATAGTGGCATTGATGAAGTAGCTATTTACTACTCATAGTGGCATTGATGAAGTAGCTATCTACTTATGATAGTGGCATTGATGAAGTAGCTATCTACTTATGATAGTGGCATTGATGAAGTAGGTATATACTTATGATAGTGGCATTGATGAAGTAGCTATCTACCGCCGATAGTGGTATTGATGAAGTAGCTATCTACAGCCGATAGTGATATTGATGAAGCAGCTATCTACTGCTGATAGTGGTATTGATGGAGCAGCTATCTACTGCTGATAGTGGCATTGATGAAGTAGCTATCTACTTATGATAGTGGTATTGATGAAGTAGCTATCTACCGCCGATAGTGGTATTGATGAAGTAGCTATCTACTGCTGATAGTGGTATTGATGGAGCAGCTATCTACTGCTGATAGTGGCATTGATAAAGTAGCTATCTTCTTCTGATAGTGGCATTGATGAAGTAGCTATCTACTTCTGATAGTGGTATTGATGAAGTAGCTATCTACCGCCGATAGTGGTATTGATGAAGTAGCTATCTACTTCTGATAGTGGCATTGATGAAGTAGCTATCTACTTATGATAGTGGTATTGATGAAGTAGTTATCTACCGCAGATAGTGGTATTGATTAAGTAGCTATCTACATTCTACAGCCGATAGTGGTATTGATGAAGCAGCTATCTACTGCTGATAGTGGTATTGATGAAGCAGCTATCTACTGCTGATATTGGTATTGATAAAATAGCTATCTACTGTTGATAGTGGTGTTGATGAAGATAGTGGTATTGATGAAATAGCTATCTACTTCTGATAGTGGTATTGATGAAGTAGCTATCTACTGCTGATATTTGTATTGATAAAATAGTAGTTATCTACTGCTGATACTGATGTTGATGAAGTAGCTATCTACCGCCGATAGTGGTATTAATGAAGTACCTATCTACTCCTGATATAAGTATTGATGAAGTAGCTATCTACTGCTGATATTGATGTTGATGAAGTAGCTATCTACCGCCGATAGTGGTATTGATGAAGTAGCTATCTTCTTCTGATAGTGGCATTGATGAAGTAGCTATCTACTTCTGATAGTGGTATTGATGAAGTAGCTATCTATTGCCGATAGTGGTATTGATGAAGTAGCTATCTACTTCTGATAGTGGCATTAATGAGGTAGCTATCTACTTATGATAGTGGTATTGATGAAGTAGCTATCTACCGCCGATAGTGGTATTGATGAAGTAGCTATCTACAGCCGATAGTGGTATTGATGAAGCAGCTATCTACTGCTGATAGTGGTATTGATGAAGCAGCTATCTACTGCTGATAGTGGTATTGATGAAGCAGCTATCTACTGCTGATAGTGGCATTGATGAAGTAGCTATCTTCTTCTGATAGTGGTATTGATGAAGTAGCTATCTACTACTGATATTAGTATTGATGGAGTAGCTGTCTACTGCTGATATGAAATATTTGTATTGACGAAGTAGCTATCTACTGCTCATCTTAGTATTGGTGAAGAACCTGTCTACTACTGATATTAGTGTTTTAGTGTTAATGAAATATCTAGATATCAACTGCTGATATTAGCATTGATGATGTTAGTATTGATAAAGTAGGTGTCTACTACTGATAATAGTATTGATGAATTAGCTGTATCTACTGCTGATATTAGCATTGATGAAGTAGCTATTTAATGCTGATGTTAGTATTGGCGAAGCAGATATCCACTGCTGATATTAGTACTGATATAGCTGTATCTATTGCTTATATTAGCATTGATGAAGTACCTATCTACTGCTGACATTTGTATTGATGAAGTAGCTATCTACTGCTGATATCAATATTAATTGATAAAGGAGCAATCTAATGCTGATATTAGTATTGGTGAAGTAGTTATCTACTGCTGATATTGGTGTTGATGAAGTAGCTATCTACCGCCGATAGTGGTATTGATGAAGTAGCTATCTACTCCTGATATAAGTATTGACGAAGTAGGTATCTACTGCTGATATTAGTAATTATGAAGTAGCTATCTACTGCTGATATTGGTATTAACGAAGTATCTACAGACTTGACATTTAGTATGGAACATTTTTCGCAAAATTCCACAACTGGTCTGGAAGGGGTCTGCATAAACTGCACGGGCTAAATATTAATTGGGGTGTGTCGGGAGATGGTGTAAAACAATTGTTTGAAAGAAAATGTGCTTTTCATGAGTTTACATTATGGTGCTCATAATGGAATTTACCTAAAATGGCGGAATTAGGGAGGCTGAATTTGAGCTTTGTGGGGGACACAATTTCGGACTTTATGCAACATTGTTCTGTTATTATCAAATTTATTGGGGTTTGAGGTGATATTTCCTAAACTTTATCAGCAATTGGCATTCGTCATAGCTGAAATACTAGGCCTACACTTTCAATTTTCCAAGTTTTGGGAAATGGGAGGAGCTTAAAAATATGGCTTAAAAATACGTTCTTAGAAAGTTTGAAGTCCCCTCTGGGGTCAAATGTTATAAACTTACGGTACAAAAACACCTGCGCGGATTCCTGTTTGTCCATTGAACTCACGCTGTTTCTATATGTACAGCAGGTTTATAACATTCAAATTTTCTTAGTGCGTACCACCTTTAAGAGACATATTTTTAAAGCTCCACCCGCTACTAAAACTGGTAGATTACAAGTGAATTTCTGTTCTGATGAACACTTATTGGTGTTAAGGTTCAGTAAATATCACCTCAAACCTCAATAAATTTGATAATATCAGAATAATCTTGCTTAAATTCGGAAATTTTACCCCCACAAAACTCAAATTCAGTCTTCTTTAAATCCGCCATTTTAAGCTAATTCACTATATTATCAGCGCCATAATGTAAACTCATGGAAAGGACATTTTTTATCAAACAATTATTTTACACCATCTCCCGACACACTCCAATTAATATTTAGCCTGTGCGGTTTACGCAAACCCTTCCAGACCAGTCTTGGAATTTTGCGAAAAGATATTCCATACTAAATGTCAAGTCTGTACCTACTTCTGGTGAAGTAGCTAGTATTGCTGATATTTGTTTTGATGAAGTAGCTGTCTACTGCTTATGTTAGTATTGATATGAGTAGCTGTCTACTGCTGATATTTGTATTGATGACTAGCTGTCTACTGGTGATCGTATTGGTGAAGTAGCTATCTATATTGTTATTGATGAAGTAGCTATCTACTGCTGATATTTGTATTGATGAAGTAGCTATCTACTGCTGATATTTGTATTGATGAAGTAGCTATCTATATTGTTATTGATGAAGTAGCTATCTACTGCTGATATTTGTATTGATGAAGTAGCTATCTATATTGTTATTGATGAAGTAGCTATCTACTGCTGATATTTGTATTGATGAAGTAGCTATCTACTTGTTGTGATAGTGGTATTGCTGAAGTAGATATCTACTGCTGACATTAATATTGATAATGTAACTATCTACTGCTGATATTCGTATTGATTCGTATTGACGAAGTATATAACTGTCTACTGGTGATATTCGTATTGGTGAAGTAGCTATCTACTTCTGATATTTGTATTGATGAAGTAGATATCTACTGCTGATATTTGTATTGATGTAGTAGCTATCTACTACTGATATTCGTATTGATAAAGTAGCTATCTACTCCTGATATTTGTATTGATGAAGTAGCTATCTACTTCTGATATTCGTATTGATAAAGTAGCTATCTACTCCTGATATTTGTATTGATGAAGTAGATATCTATACTGGTGATCGTCTTGGTGAAGTAGCTATCTACTTCTGATATTTGTATTGATGAAGTAGATATCTACTGCTGATATTTGTATTGATGTAGTAGCTATCTACTACTGATATTCGTATTGATGAAGTAGCTATCTACTGCTGATATTCGTATTGATGAAGTAGCTATCTACTCCTGATATTTGTATTGATGAAGTAGATATCTATACTGGTGATCGTCTTGGTGAAGTAGCTATCTACTTCTGATATTTGTATTGATGAAGTAGATATCTACTGCTGATATTTGTATTGATGTAGTAGCTATCAACTACTGATATTGATATTGATGAAGTAGCTATCTACTGCTGATATTCGTATTGATGAAGTAGCTATCTAGATAACAGGGGAAAGCTTAGCGCATCCATCGGTATATTTAGCTATGTCAGGAGAAGGATTTTCTCAAGATGGTTTATCGTTACATTTATTGTCATAATTATGAAATAAGACTGTTCATGTAAAATTGCCTAAAATAACTGCAACATCGGTAACATAATCGCCTAAAATAACTGGCTTCAAAAAAGGCTTCTTGGTTGTTGTTTTTTTGTTTGTTTGTTTTTATTCCAAAATAATTTTTGGCCGAAATGTTTTGGCCGTCGGGCGTCGGTACCTATAATTATTTGTAATGCTGTGCCCCTCATCTCGAAAAGCTCGCTACGCCACCGGATGGATCGCAATATAGTATAGCGCCCTCGTTTTAAAAATAAAATTCCTCGATATGAAACAAGCAGAATATTAGCAGATGTTTTGCCAGATGAAGGTTCTTCTTCTTCCTCTCCTCCCTTTTTCTCCTCCTCCTCCGACCTCCTCCATCTTTTTAGCATCGTCATCTTCTTTCTCGTTCATTCCTCTTTCTCTCTTTCCTCTTCCTTTTGTCTTCCTTTTCCTTCCCCTTTTCTTCAAATTTTAATCCTCGTCTTCTTCACCTTCTTCTTCTTAATTTCCAGCTTCCTTCTTTTCTTTCTTTCGTTCTTTTTCCTCTCCTTCATTTGCCTATTTTGTCTATATTCCTGTTCCTCCTATTTCTAGCCTCGTCTTCTTCGTAATTATGGTCTACTTCTTCTTCACCATCTGTCCGTCATTAGGCCTATTCTTTCTTGGTCGTCGTTTTGTTCCTCTAGTTTTCGTTCTCTTGCTATTTCCCTCCTCCTCCCTCCTTCGCCGTCAGTTTGTTCCTCATCTTCCTTCCTTTTCTCCTGATGTCTCCCATCTTATAATTCGTCGTTGCTATTTCGTCCTCAGGGACCCCCTTTCCCAGGCCAAATTTGTTGCATGGATGTATTTTTTTTAAACAATTATCTCATTTTTTCAGAAAAATAGCCAAAACTGATTAACTGTAGCCAAAATATTTGAAATTTGCCGAACATTTTGGCAATTTGCATGAAATTTGGCCACAGGGGGGGGGGGACAGTGATGGGTCCGAATTTTGGTATGATGGGACTCTCAAATTCTCACCGGCACATCCTTACCCAAAGACAGGCCTATATCTTACCCTTCCCAGATTCATTTGCAACATAATGCATCACCTAATTACATCAAATGACACTCTCATTACATATCAATAATTTATAAGCGCTCTTTAGCAAAATCATAGTTCATTGAATTTACAACCGTATGACAAAACAGGCGAAAATAGATTTGCAATTTAAAGATAATTGGCCATTGCTCATTAAAATGAAGCTAGTATATAGATTATAAGTGCGCTCTTTCATTTAATGACATAAAATTTGAAAAATAACTTGAGGTTTTGACTTTGACTTTTAAAACCTACATTTTGGTCAAAATTGTGCGTGAATAGGTTGATTTCAACAGATTTACCACATTCGCCTTGCTTTAAACATTGAATTGCGTCATCTGTTGAAATTGAAATAAAAGTTGTTTTTAGCGGGAAGTGTTAGCTTTCGTTCAATATATAACAAAAATTCTGATTGGATGATGGGAACACATGAGGTTTTGATAAAAACCAATCACTGATGCCTATTTTCCAGTAGAAGCTCACACATGTCTTATGATGCTATGCACTCAACCGTGTAGAGTAAACACAGACTATGTTCTCTACACGGTACTGCTGCTTGGACGAAATTGTGTGTTCAGGTGTATCGAGGTGGAAACTGTGCATAGTTGCGTTTATAATATAAGAGAATCGTTTTTGTATCCAAACATTTCCCATAATATGCTTTGTAGGCCTACAGATTCCATTTGTTTTGAGAATAAATTTGTTAAACATGGGTGGATAGTCAAGAAATAAATCATTAATTGCAAGATTTGGATGTGGTTTGTTCATTGAAGGTACTTTTTGTTACTATTGGCTCATGTTGTACTGCACATGCTTCATAGCAAAGGCTACAGAAAACTGAAATGGAAGAAATGCATTGTGTGAAGTGCAAGATATTTTCTCTGATCCTTATGGGCGTATGGTGCACATGCATTTGGAACCATCAGATCCACAAATTCTGTTGTTGCTCGCACCTTCGATGCAACTTGCGTTTGCACTTGGACCTCTTTTTGTAATTGTCCAAATTGCAGGCAAACGTAACTCAACTTGCACCCCCTCTTAATTTATTTTTCCCTTCCCTTTGGTGGGACGGTCTTAGATGTGTAAATAGCACCTGTTCGCTTCAGCCATTCACTGGACTTTTTAAAAATGTTGTTCTTTTTATGATATTGTGTAATTTTTGATGTAACTTATGTGCAATGTTATAGTTTTGTTATTCTGTGCCAGTGATAAAGTGTAATAAATAAATAAATAAATAAATAAATAAATAAATAAATAAATAAATAAATAAATAGATAAATAAATAAATAAATAAATAAATAAAATAAATAAATAAATAAATAAATAAATAAATAAATAAATAAATAAATAAATAAATAAATATCAAACCAACTTGAATTTGAGTATCCCCTCCCCCCGACAGCCATTTGGAAGCTCCTATAAAGAAATTCATGACACGCTGTTTGAAATATTGCTATCTTTGTTGTAATTAAGGGAAGGGGTATGAACGTTTGGACAGTTTATTGTGGGACATTAGAGCACATCAGACATATCGAATTGCATTCTGAATACGAAGAATGGCCTTCTGATATCAAATATTTTTGATTTTTTGAAATTCGCAATGTAATACACATTTTATGGCAAATCATTAAAAATTGATATTTTTGATATTTAACAGTACTCGAAGTAAACTTTATAAATCTGATGATTTCTACCTAAAGTGTATGTAGGTGGGATAAAAAGCCGACGATCAATTGAAAATTTTGACCTTTCGTATTGAAGATATGGATTTTTTCCCAAAACAAAAAAAATTGGTCTTTTGGGAAAAAAATCCATAACTTCAATATGAAAGGTCAAAATGTTCAATTGATCGTCGGCTTTTCCTCCCAGCTACATGCACTTTAAGACTATATCATTAAATTTATAAGATTTACTTCGAGGACTGTTATATCTCCAAATGTGAAAAATATCAAATTTTAATAATTTGTCATAAAATTTGTATTATATCGTGAATTTCATAAAATGAAAATTATTTGATATCAGAAAAACATTCTTCGTATTCAGAATGCAATTCGATAGGTCTCATGTACTCTCATGTCATACAAAAAATGCTGTTGAAACGCTGAAAACGCTCATTCCAGTTCCCTTAAGGCTACTTTTTGCATGAAAATTTAGGAACTTTTGTTGTTGCCCTCATTCTTCCTTTTTATTATGCACTCTAGACTCACACCACCACATTGGGTTCGTTACTTTTAATGCACTCGGTGTTTCTACCGTCCCGGCTCAAACCAGGCTCAAACGATTCTAGAAGTTTTTCTCACAAGCCCCGCCTACTTTTCCTTCCTTCACGGCGACCCGGAAGTAACGTTTTCCATTGGTTTGTGTGGTGCAAAATGAAGAAATTACCAATATTTGGCAACGAATTACAGGAATTCCAGTCGTAGATCTCGACTGAAATGGATATTTTAGGTAAATAACACTTTCATTTATGTAATAACAAAAAATTGTAGGAGATCTACTACCAGTTTGGTAGAAAATCGAGTTGAAATGTGGGCATGTTTTTGGTATAATGGTCAATTGAATTGACAGGTTCGTATTAAACTCAATGGGAATCTCAAGCTTTCGGCTAGGCTAAACTTTATTGTACAACAATATTTTGTAAATTTTTCTCGTAAATCGACTCGTCCATGTGTGGTATACACTCTCTTTTCCATTTAAATAGTTAAGAATGGAAATTTTTGCCTTACGAGTGTAACAATTACGAGGTATTTGTCCGCGGTTTCGGATTCTGTTCCCTTCGCCAGTAGTGCAAGACTGTGGAATTCGGCAATGTCGAGATAGTATTTTCACGAGTTCATACCCTAAAATGCACTTTATCACTGAGTGTCTCCCAACGAGTGTTTTTTATTTATATCAAATGTCTTCATTACAAAAGAAAACGTCCAAACCTGTTAGGGGTGGTGCAATAATTATGTGTACCTGGGGGGGGCAAAGATTTTTGGCAGGCCAAAGGGGGGCAAGCATTTTTGGCAGGTCAAAGGGGGTCAAGTGATTTTTGGCAGGTCGAAAGGGGGGGCAAGCAATTTTGACACAGATATTTGGGCACCGTTTTCTATATTACGCCCTAAAAAGGCATAGGAAAACGTTAGGAATACGCTCAAATATGCAAAATTTCCTGCTCGCTTGCTTTCGCACTATATGATAAGGCAATTTAAGGTTTTAAATTCGGGTTCCCCAAAATCTTGCATGTGTAAGGGGGGGTGGGGCAAAGATTTTTTGGCACATCAAAAGGGGGGGCAAAGGTTTTTTGGCACGTCGAAAGGGGGGGGGGGCAAAGATTTTTTGGCACGGCCAGAGGGGGGGGGCAAGCGATTTTTGCAAGACCATTTTGAGAATTCACCCCGGGTACACATAATTATTGCACCACCCCTTAATTTAGATTTTAGTTAAGAGAATTCTCACACATAAGGGGCCTAGGGCTGGCATTTTCGTCGGAAATGGGGGGGGGTCCCAAATATGTCGGTGACCGGAGAAATTTATGACCCCCCTATCGCGGGCAAAAATTTTTACTGACCCCCTAAATTTGGTTGAAAAATTTTATGACCCCCCCCCCCTTCCATCTACACAGACTCAAGACAAATTATTTATTGCCGGAACTAAGGCGCGGTGCGCACCAAAACTTTATAGTGAAGAAAGTGCATTGAGCGTGTTCAAATTTTTATTGTAAGTGTAAACAAGTCAAGGCGCGCGTTGCACGCAAACATTTTGCATAGATTGTACGCACATTTCGATTGTGAAGTCAAAGAATGCACGCGTAGGGCGCTAAAATTTTGAGTCACCAGCCCTTAATAATTCTATAACCCCCCTATTTTGGGTGTTAACAAAATTATAACCCCCCTATTTTTAGTCTGAAAATTCTATGACCCCCTGTATTTTTGGGAACCCCTTCCAAGAAAATGCCAGCCCCTAACCACCTTCAAAATACAAAACACTTGATTTGTTTACCTCTTTGATGAAGTATGTACATGTAATTTTTGCTTGTTAAATATTTCAGTTAAAACTGCATTTAGGGGTTGTGCAATAATTATGAGCTCCCTCTTGGTGGGGGAATTTCCAAATGGCTTGCCAAAATTGCTTGCCCCCCACGGCATGCCAAAATCACTTGCCCCACCTCTTGGCCCGCCAAAAATATTTACCCCCCTCCTTTTGCACATGCCAAACTTTTGGGATCCCAATTTACAAACCTTAAAATGGTCTATATGCCTACATGTTGCGAATGCAGCGAGCAGGAAAATTGGCATATTTAAGCGTTTCCGTACGGTTTTCCTAAGCCTTTTTAGAGCGTTTTATTTAAAAAGCGCCCCAAGAATGTGTGCCAAAATCATTTGCCCCCCCCTCTCAGCTTCAGGGTCAGAAATATTTTCAGGGCCCCACTTTCAGACCTAATATTAATTTCAGAGCCCCCATTTGGCCATGATTAATGAATGTCAACCCTATAGAAAATAGTGTAATAATAATGTTCTACAAGAAAAATTAAGGTGAAAATTTTAAAGCCCCCCGGCAATTTTTCTTTGGGCATTAGGCCCCCCTGTTACAAGTGTTTGTGAACGTTCCCAAATATGACACCTAAATGAACCCTGTGGTGTGCGACCAACTGGGGGGTTAATAATTTGCCCCATAAATGAAATCACTCAGTGCTCAATGACACCGCACCACAGGGGGGGGGGTCAGGGGAACCATTCTCCAGTAACAAAACTAGACTTCCGCAATCAAGAGAACAGTTACATGTAGCTGGGGGTAAACCTGCCACCACCACCAAAGGGGGCTGGGGAAATGCTGATTTTTATTGAAGAATGTGTTCATTTGGGGAAGTGTGAGTGGGGGCAAGGATTTCAAACGAAGCTGCGGTAACATGCTGGAGGTATTGTGCCACTGTCCCACCTCTACCCTAACAAATTTTCTAAAATCCTATTTTCCTTTACAGACCCCGTTCAGACCTGCCAAAAGATGAGAGCTACTGTACAAGTAACAACCAACTGCCAGTCACCATTGACCAATGCCCCTGTGAGCCATTCCATGTCGCTTTTTTTGCAGCAGAGGCAGACAAAACAAAGGACTGAAATAACGGAGTTCAGAAACGCACTTCACTATGTTTCTAATTGAAGAACAATACTAGTATTAAAAGTCGGGACTCATAAATTAGGTGTAATGGAATGTGTAAAAATTATTCATCAGATCTAGTATTAGAAATATTCAATCTAGACAGATTAGAATATAATTTAATTCAATTTTAATTTAAGGGATTAAAAATTGCTTAGATTGATTTTTAACCCTTTAAATTAAAATCAAATTAGATTGAATCGAATTGGATTTTAAAAAATCAAAGCGATTTTAAAAATCGAATTAGATTGAATTCTAGATTGAATGTTTCTAATTGTTTTTAACTGCTGTAGTCCTTTTATCGTCTTATATAACACGGGCGACATCATTTTTTAAGTAAAACAAAAATAATGATGTCGCCCGAACTCGCCTGTGTTATATGAGATGATAGATGCATGACAGCGGCTAAAAACAATACCTTTATTCTCATTCTTAAGGGGGTACTACACCTCTGGCCAATTTTGTGTCTATTTTTGCATTTTTCTCAAAAATTATAGTGCATTGGTGACAAGTAAGATATGTATATTATAGGGGCAAGGACTACAATTACTGCACTGAAAATTCAGCAACTAAATGCAAGTAGTTATTGATTTATTGATCAAATATTGGGTTTCCCTCATTTTTGACTGTAACTCCACAACTGTTGTCTGTGATGAAGTAAAATTTCCAGTGCAGTAGTTGTAGTCCTTGCCCCTATAATATACATATCTTACTTGTCATCAATGCTCTATAATTTTTGAGAAAAATGCAAAAATAGGCACAAAATTGAGCAGGGTGTAGTACCCCCTTAAACACTTCAATTCAAATAAAAATATCAAAAGAATTACAAATTTTAATCAAATTAAATCCTACATTTTGCAAGGAATTATACCTAGGGCTTAAAATCGATCAGTCCCATTGTTGCTATCGCCTCCAATTGGTTCAAATAGCGAGTACGCCTATCGCGTCGATGCACACGCGCTGACCCGTGTGATATCATGTCGTATCACACGGGTAAGAACCAATAAGATTGCAGGAACATTCTCAAGTGTTTAAGAATAGATTACAATTCAGTTAAATTTCATTTAAATGTTTTAATCCAATTTTGGACTTGTCTCTGATTACAATCACTAGTAGACTGATTGAGGAATTTGTAGGGAACGTATACTGGATATCTTCTTCCATCACACAATAGTAGAGGCTAGTAAAAAATTCCCATCATTTATTCTCTATTTAGTAGGTGTGATGAACTATTTTGGTTTGATTGTTTATTGATGCCAAACACAAGCAAACACAGAACTTCATACTTTTTAATTAAAAAATAGTGCTTTTATTTTTTAAATTTCTTACAAATCTCAAAATAAACAGTGATCAAAACTACATACCGACCGTATGCACCATGCTTTCTTGTTGTGTTTTTTTCATGAACTCTTGTCTTTTTTATATAGTGTAAAAATAACTTTAGTAATGAATTGCAAGTACAAAAAGATCATTTGTTTGTCTATTGGCAGTCACTAGTCTTTTTGGGAAGGCTTGTGTGCAGGCCTCAATTTCAATGTTTTTTGGGGGGCTTGAAAATGGGTGCCCCCAAAAAAAACATTGAAATTGAGGCCTGCACACAAGCCTTCCCAATTCCCAAAAGACTAGCAAGGGCACCAAGGCCAACAAGTGATGAAGAATGCCTTGAAAATGACAAAGATATGGGGCACCAAGGCCAAAACTGAAATAGGGCAGGCAATGGCCTTGGTGGCCTCACTGCAATTCAAGCCCTACTTACCCGGTAATATGGTACTTTCACAAAAGACTATAAGAAATAGAAATAGTTTGTCTGCCAATAATAAAGCATATTTACAAGTCGAAGATTTAGGACCAGAAGGCCCTATCTGCAATAGCTGCCAGGTGTCATATTTTAGATATGTACACTACATAATGCAAAAATTACTGAGATGTCTACATGGCAGCTATTGCAATTGGGGCCTTCTGGACTTAAACTCCTTGAAGTGGATACTCATCATATTTGCAGTATCCAGATTTTTAATTATTGGAATGAAGGTACACCTTACCCATCACTGCCACCCCCCACACACACACACACCCACCGGAACCCTAGTTTGCCTCAAGTTCGGTAGTGACATTGGTGCAAAATTTTTTGGGCTGGGGTGGAGTATTGAATCGCACTCGTAAAGTTAATTGCGTGAGCGCACATGTACAATGTTGGTTTTAGGGCTCTCAACTAACAGGTAATTATGTACTTGGGTACCTGTACCTGATTTAATATACACAAAAAAACAAAAAAACTTTTGCTTCTATTGAACAGGCAGGGACACATTGAATTAGTATGCATTGCTAGCTGTTCAATAGAAGCAAAAGTAATTAAAATGTTCAACTTCATCCAATTTTTAATTTTTTTTTTATTATCAGTATTTCTCTGGTTTCCAACCTCGAATAACACCTGAGTAATTTAAGGCCAGGTTAACTGCCAGGTTATTTTTTTCAAATTTTGTATAAAAAAAATTGCCATTTTCAGGTACTTTGAACCCGGTAGGCCAAGAACAGGCGGAACTCAGAATTGGTGAGAGCCTTAGTTGGTTTGTAATGGCACAACCGCGAAAAGACATTGATGTCATTAGGCCTACAGAACTTGAGGTGAACCAAATAAAAATGCCTGCACATTGAACATTTCCAATCATTCTGTGCTATAATTTACAGTCTACAAGGAACTCTGCATTGTACTTGTAGGCATCACTTGTCAGTGTCACTTTTTGAGGTCCTTATTGTTTTTATAATTGGAGTTCATATTTACTAAATTACTACTGCATCGTGCATGTAGTTAGTTTATGCACAACATGTATTGCTATGCAAGTATTTAATTTCTTTTAAAATGTTAAACCTCCAGATAAGATTTTTCTTCAAAAAATTAAATTGTTGACTTTATCGGTCCAGCAGCATGTTGGGAGAGTTTTAAATGCATGCAACAGATAGTTTACAGAATACAGATGCCAGCTGTTCACTTCCAAATCATTATCTTTTCGGTCTTTCAAGAATTGCGCCATTATTCTCAGTTGTTCTACATGTACTGCACCTGGAAATGAGAATAAAATAAAATGTAAAATAATATTAGCCAATGATAAATTACAAATTATTATCCATGTATCAGGATTATAGACTGCCTTTTACCATGGACAGCATCCAGCGATGCTTTTAGTTTCATTCTTTTAACTCGGATGCACTCGCTTTTAAAATTGAAAATCACATTGCCACGATTTATTAAAAATTCCTGTAGTAGGTTGCAGAATAAATTTTTGTACAGTAACTGAGTAAGGGCTGTGCAATAATTATGAGCCCTGGGGAGGGTAAAATTGGGGGGGCAAGAAATGTTTGGCGAGCAGAGAGGGGTGGCGGGCAAGCAATTTTCGGCAAGCCAAGAGGGAGGGGCAAACGATTTTTGGCACACGTTCATGGGGCGCTTTTTAAATAAAAGGCTTATGGAAAACAGGACGGAAACGCTTAAATACGTAAATGTTCCTTCACGCTGCGCTCGCAACATATATCTAGACCATTTGAGGTTTGTAAATTGGGATCCCAAAAATTTGGCATACGCAAGGGGGGGCAAAGAATTGTTGGCAGGCCGAGAGGGGGAAGCAAATTTTGGCGGGCAAGAAGGGGGGGGGCAAGTGATTTTTTAGCGAGCCGTTTGGAAATCCCCGGTTCATAATTATTACGCAGCATGTCAATGATGGCTGCAGAAATATGCAGATAATTTGAAAACAGTCATTTGCCCATAAAACTTAGCTAATTTTTGATATACAGACATGGTGGCAAGACCCCTCATTTTTTAGTTAAATCATCACCTTTTTAAACAAAATAATTAAATGTAAAGGCCCGTTCACAAACACTTGTAAGGGGGGACTTAATTTACAGACCTCGAAAATTTCAGGGACCTCCTTTTGACATGAAAATTATGGGTCAACCCCATAGAAAAGCATATAAACTCAATTTTTCCAAGAAAATTTGTGGTCATCACCTGGTCATTTTTTTCAGGTCCCCAGCCCCCCTTTAGAGAGGGTCAAAAAAATTCAGGGCCACCCTTTTTGCATCATGCCCCTAACAAGTGTGAACGGTAGACTTAGACTATAATATTTACAGTATTTTCTTGGCCAAACTGGAACATGTGTGTTGCGTCCTTGTAGCGTACTAAGCATGTAAGCAATGTAAGGCGCGTGTATGCTTTCTTCTGTACCACGCTATATTCGCGTGTGTTTATAGGGGAGCCACTAGCGTTTATAGTGTTCCAGTTTGGCCAAGAAATTACTGTAAATATTATAGTATTGGTTATATAAAAGAAACCCACCTTGCAGAGTCGTGTACACAACAAGCAACACAATCCAACATACAGCATGCTCAGCTAGATGTACACACAGACAAAGGTATGATCAATTGATGCATATGAAAACATACGGGCAGGGCAGTGCAGTACATGGTAGTCAATGGAACAAATCTCGATATCTCGTCATGTTTTCGCCGTCTATTCGATGCGGGATTCGATGTCCGTGGCAATATTTGTCCTTAGTCCATCTTATTATTTGCTTCTCTGACAAGATGAATTGAAAACCTATTGCAAACTTGTCAAAGCACGTCGGTAAACGAGGCAAATAATGCGATTGATTTTCACAACTATCGTGTGTATTGCATTTTGTGTGTGTGTGAATGTCCCACTGGGCGCAGCCATGTTTGTGATCGAGGTCAGAGGTGAAATCTGTCAATCAAACTACTTTGCGATATTTTAGGGAAATATTTTGCCGAAGGCATTGAGGTGGTGTGCTCTAGACTCATGTTCATATAGATTGTCTTGTTATGTAAAGAGCACCCTCTATAGTTTGAAATGAATAGGTAGCGGCTCAACACCAGCCTGACGTGCCTTGACAATGCATGCATAAATTCCACGGGTTTCTTCTAGAGGGGCAGCGCCTCTTTGATAAATTGTATGTGAGAGCGACATCTATCGGTCGGATTCTCCAATCATTGCAGATTGCCAAAAAAATCTTATAAGGATAATGAGCATGCACGGTTTTCTTCAGCAGCGCCACTTATTTTTTGCAAGTGGGCTACGAGTCTCTTTATATCGACTGCAGACACATATGCCTATGTTCCAAATTGGCTCAGTATTGTATTGGTTCAGTGGTTCTTGAGATAGCTCTTGATATTTTGAAAAATTATCTAAAAACTTATTCATCCACTGTAGTGTTAGAACTTGATTTTAAACCCGGGTTTTAAACCACGCAACGGTAAAAGGGCCGCCTTCTTTTCCTCGAGCATATTGGAAAGGACCGAAAACTAATTTTCACATTGAAAAAAAAAACCCTCCCTCATCAATTCATGAAAATCATCGGGAAGAGAATCAAAACATTAATTGTATACGACCTTATAAAATGCACGACATACCGGTACAAGCGTGGTGCAAAATATTAATTCGTCAGCCTCATAACAAAATAAGTCATTTTTCCATGTTTAGGCCCCTAACAGTCAATTTTGAGTTTCCCGTCACATAATTTCTGAAAACAAGTAACCTTTTCATTATTCATTATTCATTATTTTTCTGCCTTTCATTATATGACCAACAGCATGTAAAATGTGTTGTTATTTGCCGCTCACTCAATTGAAGATGGATGTTTACCCCAAATGAGATACAAAAATAGGGCCTATATTAAAAAGAGTCTGCAAGGTTGACAGCAAATTGTATGTTTTGATTTTTCCACAAAAAATAAATGGATAGGCCTATTCATAATTTTTTTTGCTAATATAACCAGTTTCTATCGGTATTTTTTGGAAAATCACAATAATGAATTCAAGTGAGGGTCAGAAAATGAAGTAAATGAACGACTTTCCTTGGCCTTATACTTTGTTTGCAATTTTGACCCTATAGTTCACTTTGGATGTGTTTCTTAATACAATGAAGTATAACATCAAAAGAGGTGTATTCCACAAGTTAATGAAGAATGCGGCTGGAAATTATGGGTTTATTACTCTGGAAATCAAAATTGCAAATGAGAAACATGTAAGAATGACTTAGGCAATTTTGTTATGAGGGTGACGGTTATTTGGAAAGGCAAGGAGTCAAAAGCATATGAACACAGATTTGTTGTAAAAACAACAGTTCACAAACGCAATTTAGGCCTATATGCACAAATGATGCAGAAAATCGGAATTGGACCAAAAATTAAGATAAGAAAACTCGACTTTGAATGGCCAGAAATGGGACCCTTATTTTGTTATCATGTATTCTGTGGCCCGGTTCTGTGTTGTGAACCTTTAACGAATTGCTCGCTGTGCGATGTGATGCGTTATTGTGCATGTTTGTGTATAATAGAGAGGCCACATCGGTCTATGAATTTCGTGCATCATTTTTAGATAAAGGTGCCAGCCGTGAGCCGGGTTAGAATTAATCATGAGAGTTTCATCTTTCTGTTTAACCCGGCTGGCATTTCTGAAAAGTGACGTGAGTTGAGATTGAAAAGTGCAGTTTTTGATTTGTTTTTACCTTTGATTCACCAAAAATGTCAATATTAAAAAAGCTATAAATTTGAAAGTGTTAAGTATGAACTTCAGTTGCTGATGTTGCGAATACATGTCACATATATTTTCAATATTCGTTAACGAAAAAATTGTATCTTTATTATCTTGATGCAATATTTCTTGGAAATGCATTATTTTGATGATTTTGCTCAATTTTGACCAAAAAACTTTAAGTTTTCATGGTAAAAAAAATGGAGGTTTTTTGTTTCTTTTTTAAGATATGACCTCTTGAAAATCAAAGGTCAACATAAAAGGATCGTTTTTGGCATGTTTGTATCAAAACTAAAAAATGGCGGAAAACATGGTTGCCATAGTAACTGACCAACCTGTGACTTCTGAAAACGTCCTGAAATTGTGGTACCCTTTATATAGAATATCGACTGTAGTTAAAGCTTTTGCATAGCAACAAAACAATAAAATGGTGAAAATATAACAAAATCCCCAATGAGTGAGTTGTACATGGGTCAAAATAGTTCTTTCCTTTCATATTTAGAAATAATCCGTGGATTATTGGAAGATTTTTATCCCAAATCAAATTTTGGCCCGATGCCTATTCTTTCTAATAATTATTTGCATGGATTTTTCCCAATTTTGTGAGGGCGCATTTACTACTGGGCAAATTGAAAGTGATCATTACAATTAAAACTCGTATCGTTTATTCTGACTTTATTTTTGAAATTTGAAAAAAAGAGGTCCAAAAATAGTTCCGCTTACATTTCTAAAATAGTAAAAGTTGCATATTGTTCTAGAGTCAAAAATCTAGTTACTCCTTTCTCAATTTGGGGAAATCTGGCTTATTTTTTTTAAAACGTGGACCGACGTTTTTAACAAATTTTCGGGAATATGTTTGCTCAGAAGTGTGCAATATCTGCCCTGTGAAAATTTGGCAATTTACATAAGAGTATATATATCATCTACACATGGCAGCTACATGGCAGCTACACATGGCAGCTATAATTGCACTGAGCAGTCGATTTTTGGACCTGATTGATTCAAATTTGTCTCTAGATTAATAATTTAATGTAATTTTTAATATTAGGAAATGTAGGCGTAACTTTTACCGTAATGTTTTTGGACCTTCGGGTATTTTTTTCTCCAAATTTAACCATTCCCTTTATATGGCCTATAAGACTTTGTTATGAAATGAAATAAAGCATGTCAACATTGGTAGGGGAGAGTGGGGTAATCCCGGGTACCTTTCGTTAAGGCTATACAGGTACAAGATTAAATAAAGTTCATCAGTGAAAATCATATCAATGCAAAGTAGGAGTAATGTTCTAACTAGTAACCAGTTTTTAAAACTCAACACCTGTAGTTTTAAGTTATAATTAATTGATTGTTTATTTGTTCTTTCTTGATGTAAAACCTTACTTTAAAAAAGAGTGAGACGAGTAAACCCATCACGCCAAAAGAGTGAAAACCACTCCTAAAAAAAATAATAATAAATTAAAAAAAGAAAACAGGATAATAATGATAATCTACGCATCCAATCTTAAAACTGAAATAGCAAAAAGAAACCCACAGTTCTACAAATTTTGATACCTCGTTTAAGTAACTTTAAGTATTAAATGTTTTTGGACCTTCGGGTATTTTTTTCCAAATTTAACCATTCCCTTTATCATGTTTATAGGGCCTATACGACTTTGTTATGAAATAAAATAAAGCATGTCAAAATTGGTAGCCTATGCCTATCAGATTAATACCCTTAATATGTACCGTATGTTTATTATGATTTTTGTTCATAAAACTTCATTTTTGGCCATTTTTGTGATTTTTTTTTGGGGGGGGGGGGCGGTTGCCCATATTTGGATCTCTACACACATTAATGACAAATAATGTAACTTCCGTGACGTAATGTCTAAGTTGTGGGGGGGGGGGTGGGGGTGGGGGTGGCCGCTGCAGGGCTCAAATAAATGTCAAAAGTTGATTGAATCTGTGTCAAATCCATATTAACGTATTCCTCTCTTCATAACGATTCAGAAGTTAAGTATGATTATCTTGATTTATCTTTGAAGTACCGTAATTTCCGCAATATAAGCCGTGGCTTACATGTTATTTTTGTAGCCGCTGAAAGTTAGTGCGGCTTATATGGTGGTGTGGCTTATAGGGGCCTACAGCAACGTTTGAAGAAGAAAAACACACAAAGAGAGGTATATTTCTTGATTTAGGGCCAAAAACATGAAATATCCAAATTTGCTGCTCCCCATGGGTTTAAAATCACTCCGATTTGGACGAAAAATTGTCAGTTTAAAATTGTTCCGCTTTTTATGATAGAACAACGTCAGAATTTGTCAAAACTAAATTGATCTCAAATTATTTGTCTCAAATTTGGCATTTGTTTCCACAAAAAGTAAAAAAACAGTAAAAATCACCCAATATCTTTAGTTGACTAAATAGAAGGTGGTGCCGAAGTACCGGTAGTGTTGGTGGCAGTGGCGGCGCCAGGAATTTTTTCGGGGGGGCATTAGGGGGCAGAGTGAATTTCAGGGGGGGCAAAATCAACAAATTTTGCGCAAATTTACCGCAAAAAGTGGAAATTGTCGTCATTTTGGGTTTTTCTGGGGGGAGGAACGGGGGGGCAAGAGCCCATGCCCCCCGTGGCGCCCACTGGTTGGTGGTTGTCTTGATTGTTTATTTGTTCTCTCTTGATGTAAACACTTTAAAAAAGAGTGAGAAGAGTAAAAATTACGCACAAAGAATGAAAACCACTCCTAAAAAAAGTAAATAAATGAATAAATAAAAAAAAGAAACCAGGATAATAATCATGATATTGATCTACGCATCCAATTTTACAACTGAAATAGCAAAAAGAAACCAACAGTTGTACAAATTTTGATCGTTTGCTGAATAGATCAATAGCCATGGTGACTTATTGAAGGGAACAAAGATGCAGACAGATTAAAAAGATGCGCTGAATAAAAATGCCTTTAAAAAAGGAACGGGGAGCCCAATGGGAGTTTGATGTGATGTGCTGAAATAGTTTGAAATGTAACTGTTTGGATTAGATCTTTAAAACAATTCGCATGTAACTTAAGCATAAGAAAGATTATGAAATGCAAGATGTAGTTAAAGAGTTTTTGATTAGTCAAAAACTGACAGTTTAGTTTTAAGCTGAAATTCATACAAAAATGTTAAATTTGTTCAAAATGCGCGCGAAGTGCGCAAAAAAAATTGCAGATTTTGTATACATTTCTAAAACATCGTCCTCCAGAAGATATGCAAATACATGGAGTCAGTGGCGGCACCAGGATTTTTTTCGGGGGGCATGGGGGCAAAGTAAATTTCAGGGGGGGGGGTGAAATTGACCAATTTTAAGCAAAAAATGCTGCAAAAAGTGGAAATTTACCGGTACCGGTACGTAATTTTGGGGGTTTTGCCTCAAAAATATTTGGGCCCCTCTTGCCCCCCCCCCCCCCGTAGCGCCGCCACTGCATGGAGTACAAAAGAATCAATACCACTTTAACAGGTGATTGGTATTGTACGCACTGACCTTTACCATAGGAGTAGTAGTATTGACGTAAATCCCTCTTTTCTACAGGAGCACCATCCAGATGATGGATGTATGAAGTCTCAATAAAGTGTGTATAAAGTCACGATTTAGTCTCATAGTCATATATAGGCAGGTTTTTAGTCATTATATGCAGTTAAGTGTCACAGTTAGCTACAGATAGGTGAGAAAAACTTAATTCACACAAGGAAGCCATCCCGGGGAAGCCATGCACCATAAGCACATTATGCAGTATGATGAAGTTTCATGCAGATGGTATATTATGACGAAGTACAAAGTCAATTCAGGTGGGAGTGGGGAGGTGGGGGAGGGGAGAGGGTAAAAATCAATAGTCATATTGGAGAGGGCAAAAATCGATAGTCAGTGGTTTCAATCGGCGACTATCCTATTACATGCGAGGTCAGTGGTTATGGTAGAGTTTAATGTATAGTGGTTAAGAAATTGGCACCAAGAACTTTGATAGTGTGTCCCCCCTGAAAATTGTGGGGCACGTGTCCCTCTACCCCCCACCCGGTCCTTGCTAGGCCTAGAAGGCTACGAAAAACTTGATTGAAAGGCGATATCCCTAAAAAATCACCAAAAGCTGAACAATATCTGAACATTTTTGGCAAACACATTAGCAACTAAAAAATGTCGAGGTGATGTGGACAAAGAACTAAGTTTTGCAAGATCGACAAAATATATTCGCATCCCATTGCCCCTCGAGGCCTCCGCACCGCGCCGCGCCCTTCATCAGCACCAATAGAGTTTAGCCAAGGGCATGGGCGATTGGGCGTAGATCCCAGGGTGGGGGAGGTCCAATATATTGATAGGGGGATGGTCCACACAATCCCCCCCCCCCTATACACCTGTATGTGGCTTTCTGACCAAATTAACCTCGCGAATTTATTCCACATTTGTACCAAACTTTACCAGTTTAGGTTCAATATGGTAATTTTTTCTCGCGCTTCGCGCGCGCGCCTTTATGCCGTAAACTGATTTTGTCACCAAAAGATGCTGGACTTCACTACACTTCAAGAAATATTTTCCAACCCCATCATCACCATGTTAAAAAAAATTCTACGCCACTGGTCATAGGGCAGGGTGGCAAGTCAGTTCCTTTCACTGCTCAGTCTACAGAACTGTTGTGACAAAATTTACGATTTGCATCTTCCTTTTGGTCTATTTTAGAAACAAAACTAAAGCCCATTTTGGAATATTTAGTATTAAGGGGGTACCACACTCTACACCCCTGCCCAATTTTGTGCCTATTTTTGCATTTTTCTCAAAATTATAGAGCATTGATGACAACTAAGATATGTATATTATATAGGGGCAAGGACTACAACTACTGCACTGAAAATTTTTATTTCAGCACAGACAACAGTTGTGGAATTACAGTCAAAAATGTGGGAAAACCAATATTTGATCAATAAATCAATAACTTGCCTTGAGTTCCTGAATTTTCAGTGCAGTAGTTGTAGTCTTTGCCCCTATAATACATATCTTACTTGTCACCAACGCGCTATAATTTTTGAGAAAAATGCAAAAATAAGCACAAAATTGGCCAGTGTGTAGTACCCCCTTAAGATGCCAAATTGCCCCTGCCTGCCCAAACCCCTCTGCCCAAACCCATTCTGTGAGTAGATCTGCGAGGCCTGTTAAAATCGAAAATCTTACACTAGAAGACTAAATTTCACGCCTAAGTTTAACACCAGGATTTGGAAAAAATATATAGTATCAAGCATGAGCATTATATGGTTTTGTTCTGACATCTACTGAAAAAATAGATAGAGTTTCGCACTTGTTCCAGTATGTTCTTTTAGTAGCAGATCAGTGGGACGTTTTGGAAATGTTACCCTTTTTGCGTGAAATAGCAAATTTTCGCGCGCTACACGAGCACTTCTAAGACTATGCTAAGGGTGGCACCGGGGGTGGCAATCATGTTGCGCAGGGGCCAGCAAAAGGTAAATCCTTCAATATAGGCTACCAGTAAAATTTCTCGACACCCCCCTTGAGAAAATGGTCTAGCAACGGCCCTGTCCCAAATATGGTAAATTGCAAAATTGAAACCAAAATAAAATATACTCGTCCCCCCTAAATTGTAATGCTTCCGCCGCGCGCCACTGGTCCATTCGAAAATGCCAAGAAACGTAAGGCCTATACGATTTCCATCAAATTTTAATTTTTTAAATATAAATGCTGAAATCATATTGTTTAAAGTTGAAGGTATAGGCCTAAACAGGGGTAGCATTAAGGCCCGAAAGTCGGGGGTTGTTTTCCCGAGTTTTTCACTCCCGAGCTTGCAGAAAATCCAAATACATGGGGTGAAAATTAAATCTCGGGGTGAAAAATGTTTTGCAGTGTAGTCAGGGGTAGGAGTAAGGTCCAAAAGTAGAGGGTCAGAGTTCACCCCCGAGCTTGCACATATTCCCAATATAGAGGGTGAAAATTAATATTTTTTTAAATTTAAATTAAAAAAATATTAATTTAGGGGGTCAATTACCCACGATGGGGGGTTAACGCTAAGGGAAAGAAAGTTGTTTTTAACGTGGAGTCAGTTCTAATTTTAAAATTGCCTTGTTGACCTGACAAATAACGAATTTGGCTGATTTGTATTAACTTGATATTACATGCGTAGGCCTATACACATGACAAATAATGCCAAATTCTATTTTTTTTCCTTCAAATATTTGATATTTTTTTAAATCATTTTTATGAATGAATTTGGCATATTTGTATAGTGTCATAGATGATTCTAACATAGCTTGCTAGTGAATTTAAGACAAAATGTAGGACATTTTAGGGGGCTGGCATTTTCTTCGGAAGGGGGTAGGTCCCAAATATACTGGGGGTCATAAATTTTTGGAAAGAAAAATACGGGGGGGGGGGGCATAAAATTTTTGATGACCAAAATGTAGGGAGTCACAAGATGACCACAGAAAGTGCGTTTATTTAACACTGATTTCAATACAATTTTAGCCTGTTTAGGGGGTAAGGTGTATCGGTGGTTGTGGTTGTGGTGGGGGTGGGGTGACTGGGGTGAGTGGGGTCATACATTTTTTGTTGCCGAATAGCTAATAAGGGGGGGGGGTCGCAATTTTATTGATGCCGACTTTTTGTAAATTCGGGACCCCCTCCGAAGGAAATGCCAGCCCCAATAGGCCAACATGAATTTGTAATTATTTCTCTCCTGGCAAAATTAGCGGCCCTATGCTATCACTGGGACTTCAATGTCAATAGGCCCTACTGCCGATTTTTTTTTGCCATTTTTTTTTATTATAGGCCTAAATACCTCCTTCACTTTTATGCAATTAATAAACAATTATTATTTTTTACACCTTCGCAGAGTTCGCTGGGATGGGATCACTGAAAGGGCAAAATAAAAATAAACATGCTGGAATGAAATTCAATATAAATTTAATTTATTTTGGAAAAAATATAAAAAATAATGTGAAATAATTTTATGTATCAATCGTTGTGTTTGTCAGGTCAACGTCAAATTTAGGTAAATTTTATACAATGTCTATAAATATCTGGCATATTATTTAAAACATGCATACTGTCAGAAACTATAGTAAAATGATAAACATACACAGTGCACACGTACTATTTATTTTATGTCAACACACAGCGTATGTGCACCTTGACCTTTTGACCTGTACGGGCCAATCTCAATGACTTAATATTCATGCGCACTATACGGTAATTCCTGCGGGCAAGCCGTACACAAGTCTATGGTATTTTGTTTCTCGGATTCATAAGTATTTTGATGATTTTTGTGCCATTTCGTATCAGAAATGTGAACTAACCAACCAAAATGGGAATAGAATATCGAGATGAATTAGTAGGCAAGAGATTTCTGTGTGTCAGTGGACCGGGAAAGTTAAAAATCAGTAAAATTTGTGATTGGAACTGGCGAGCGGGAATTATACGTGCTGTAGAGAAGAATGGTGGCACAACAGGCTCCGAAGCTGAAACTGCAATCGTAAGTTAACCTCGTTTAATGATGAATTTCTCACATAAATTAACAAATCTAAACATTGACAACTATCACATATGATTCCATGATGTGTACTGATTGTAATTATCAATATTATGTGTGTATTGTTGATTCTTGTCATTAAAGAATGTCATGTTATTCGCTGACCTAAAAACTCCATACAGAGACACTGCACAGTCCATAGCACAGGTAGATGCATAGCAATCACTGTGTGTGTGTGTTAATATGCAAGGTCATTTCCCAGTGTGTTGTTCGTGGCTCATATTTGCATGCATGGCGCTCAATATTAAATTGAATGCCATTTTTTTGTTGACCTGGCTTATTGGGTAGTGGTCACTTGTGTGACTTGTTATAACAAGTCTACATGATGACCATTGACCACAACAGTGTCCAGTTTTCCTTTGAAATTGAATTTGATGAATTTGGTCTGTACTGAAATCAGAACTGTACTATAATCTAGGTACAGGTAGACTTGACTGTATAAAATGTAGGGCTGGCATGCTGACAGTTGGGAATGTTTACAACTAGCTGCATGTGTGGCTTCTCTAATGTAATTGGGCATAGGATTTATCATAAAATCTGGCCTAATAATTTGTAATTCAATCAAAAGTATTAATGATACCAGTGACAGTGCCCACTGCATTTCTCATGACGTTCATGGTTCTTGTAATAATGATGACATTTTAACTCAAATTTTCATTTTAAATTTTAATAATATTTAAGTTCTGCTGTATTTAACATTAATTATGAAACAGTCACAACACTCAACAGCTCACAATAGCGAATTTAACAACAATGTCAATGACCCACCCATGACACAATGTGCTCTAGTACCTTCAAAGAATGACCATATAGGATGTGTGTTGGAACCATACACAAACTTGTAACTTTAGATCAACTCCAAGTTTGAGATTTGCTACATTAGTCAATATGGTGGAGGGGGGGGGGCAAGGTCATTGCGCTAGATGCCTTTGGGAATACGACAGGTGTATTTTGGCTTATCCAGTATTGAATCCTGCGCGCCAACCTAATCCTGCAGATACACGATCATATTAAAGGCGCTTTAAGTAACCATGTAAAAAGACTGCCAGCCATCACACTACTCTGGGTCTCTACTTGAGCCTGTAGTGAGACCGATGATGACCATGTTGATGATCACCTTCAGTTCAGGAAAGAAAATAATCATTAGTTTGTCAAATGAAATAAATGTTGTTCTCAAATTCCTAAGAATTTGTTTGTGCTATCATAGTACCTGTCATTATTGGAAATTCTGAGTATAAAACTCATGCCTTTATTAAATGGCAAAGTCCTTGAGCTATGTGATAAACAAAATTGCTAGGCTATTGAACTGTGTCTCATACATGTACATGGAGAATACAAAGAAGTCAATAATATATTGAACAAAGGAGATGAAGGATAAATAGATAATGGAGGGTGATTCAATGCAATCCCAGCATTAACATTTTTTACAAGCTCCGTTGCAGCCTGTATGTATCAACCCCATGTGGCATGTTTGTGGTGATGCCATGCCAATACTGTGCTATCCATGTGTCATGATAATAACAAATAAATAGCAAGTCTGCATACACGTGTGTATACATGTTGGGTGGGTCTACGTTAAAAAGATGTGTGCCTATGACCCCATGACTGCCAATTTTATGTCTGAAAATGTTTTAAAATTGTAAACAACATGACATAAATTTTATTTTTGTCAATTTTAAAATCATACGAGATACGAGAGAAAGTTGTGTTGACTATTTCCTCTGACTCCATTTACCATTTTATTTTCACTTGACACATCGGTGTACAATGATTTGGAAATTAATTTCATAAAGAGGGTTGTGAAGTGCAAAGGTGTGTGGTTTTTCACCACATGTGGAATAAAGTGTGACCTTGGTGGAAACATCAGACATGTGGTATACTATTGACAAGTGCTTTCACATGGTATCACATTGTAGTAATTGCATAATAGTTTTGCAATGCATGATGGGAAGATATTAAATGACCCTCTTAACAACAACCATGGTACCATGTCCTTGAGAGTGCCCTATCTATTCCTGCCATAATCTATGGATTTATGGAAATTATGGTCAATCTGTAAACATAGCTGTAGATAACAATTATTTGCAGTTCAGCCTTTGTCCAGTTTATGTGTATAAAAGGTGTGTTGTGTCATCTGTGAGTGTTGGGGTGTACATGTACATGTACATGTATACAGAATTCTTACTGTTACATGATACACATAAATAATATGCCTGATATCAGATCCTGAAACTGTGCCTGCTTGCAAGGCTGCATCATTGCATGGCATTTGACTACAGCCATAAAACCTGTGGAGAGTTCATGGTCATAATACTTTTGTATGGTCAATTGGTCATGAAAAATAAATTTTGTCCTAAGTTCATGTTAGCCATGGCCATACAATGCCCTTTTATTTTAATACTAGTATAACATAGGCTAGAGGACTGAAATTGTTTGAAAGCATTTTTCAATGGGACACGAACTGTGCCTTTTTTGGATCAATGTTGTATCAAGGTCACGCTTCATTACACAAATGATCAAGTTTTCTAGATAGTACGGTACAGGTACTATACCAGGGTTCGCAGGTTTTTGCCGCAGGTGGAAAAAACCATGGTTTTAACCGCTTGGCAAAAACAGTTTTTGCCAGTTTTTGCCGGCAAAAATGGCAAAAACTAAAAAAGTGATTTAAAGTTCCGATTTTTGATCTCAAAACGAATTATTATTATTACATTCAAAAATTAATTTCCATTTACTGAAATGTGGTATATCACATTCAAAATATTTTCATTTTAAGGACTTGATGAGACAAAAAATAAGTTGAATGATTCATTAAAAGATATATGTTTACTGTTTATTAGCTTTCTGTGCACTTGTTAACATTTGAGTGACTATAAATGAGTTTTTGCCAGTTTTTGCCGGTTTAAACCAGGCAAAAACTGGCAAAAACAGGTTTTTGCCAGTTATTGCCACTTTGTCGGCAAAAACAGGTTTTTGCCGGCAAAAACCTAACCCTGTACTATACAAAAATACGTACAGTAATAGGCCTATGCCACATCTACCAAAATTGATTCAAATTCATACTCCGCTTGTAAGCATTCAGTTCTTGGCAATTACAATTTTGGCTCCGATACCGTAGTAAGTTTGTAAATTCCATCTTGAGTTAAAATCCTTTGATGCATTCATGTACGGTACAGGCTAATCGTCAAGGTACAGATACATTTCTATAATTTACAAATTATTGACATCATCATACATATTGTACCATGTACACATTTGTGAACTCATCATAGCCATTATAAGTAGCACGTTGTTTTGTAGCTGCTGCTGATTTAAGTTTGCAGGAAATACTGACTTCCTTTGCCAATTTGTGAAATATCAATGTGTAGCCCTGGATGTCAGTTTGCACAGTGCAGTTGAGTCATCCACAAAATGGGTGAGAGAAAAGACCCATAGCTAAGTAGGTGCTGTATTATAATATGCACAGCGTGCATTGGTATTGCAAATAATACAGCATACTGAATGGTATGCATCGGCATAGTGTAGTACTACAGTACAGGTGCTGGCATGTTTTAGTTAATATCAGCTCAGACAATAAACATAGAGGTTTTGTAATATTATTATTAGTTAGAGATGCATAATTTGATGTAGTAGGCAAAATGTACAAAATCAATGGTCAGTAAGGCTGAACCAATAAAATGGTAAAATTGGTAAAATGGATTAGTATTTTTGTGTTTTTTTTTACAAGAGTGAGGGGTTTAATGCGTAATTTGGTCTTTGAGACTCCATCCTCACAGTCACAAGCTGTGCCGTTTTTTTTGGGTTTGAAAAAATATGGTGAAAATCAAAATGTCCACATTGCCATTTTTCACACCTGAGGCTGAATAAAATGTTGGATTGGATATTGGCCAATATATTATTTTAATCAATGGATTTCAAATCGGTGAACAAAAGTCACCCGTAGTTTTAGGCTGATAATTTATACCGCTATAGGCCCTATTGTAAGTTTTAACATTAGTGTCGTTGAAACTTGCTTCACAAAGTAAACTTGTACGGTACCGGTACATTGATGTATTTTCTGTACAGTGTTGTGATACCATGATCTGGAGTTCAATAAATTCCCTTTTGAACATACATTTTTGTAGTCAATTTTTTTTTGTATTTTTATGATTATTATTTTGAATTTTGATTGTATGCATTGATGATATTAAAAGTGCATAGTTTCCCACCAGGTTGTGCCACTGCACCAGTGCACTGTGTGGGTGACTGTTTATCCAATGTGTGCATAAATGAAATGGAGGTCGGTGCATAAAAAACAACAGTTTGACAAATATCCAACATCTTTTGGACCTCTCTGCCCTGTTAAAACCTGAACATAAATTATCTTTGCTTGATTTCATGCACTGAACGACTTTTGAGTTTTAGAAGCATTTAGAAAGGCATTTACCGTATTCGTCCGAGTATAGTCCCATGCTCGAGTATAATCCCACCCCCATTTTTCGAAAAATTTCAGAATTGTAAAAAAAAAAAAAAAAAATTTTTTTTTTTTTTTTTTTTTTTTTTTTGGAGTATCCTGGACCTAGACCTAGATGCTAGGATCATTCATGGTTGACCTAAAAAAAAAAAAAAAAAAAAAAAAAAAATTCAAGATATTTTAATATGAAAATTGATAATTTGTATTCATGTCATACTCTATTAATGATTTCAAAATGCATTGAATTTGAATGCATTTTGAAATCATTAATAGAGTATGACATGAAAACAAAGTATCAATTTTCATATTAAAAATACAAAATATCTTGAATTTTTTTTTTTTTTTTTTTTTTTTAGGTCAACCATTAATGATCCTAGCATCTAGGTCTCAGGTCCAGGACACTCCAAAACTGAAAAAAAAAAAAAAAAAAAAAAATTTTTTTTTTTTTTTTTTTTTTGAAATTGAGTATAATCCCACCCCAATTGTGAAAAATTTTCACATAAAAAACGGTGGGACTATACTCGGACCAATACGGTAATATACATTTGTATGCATGGCATACATTACACAAACCATCTTTCAGTGTTATTACCCCATTTTGAATAACCTTTTGCTGTCTCAATCAAGTCAGCACTTCAGACATTCAATGCAGAATTACATTTTTCACTTATCCGACCAATGCTTGGTGCCATCTGCACAAATATCTTGGTGTACAGTGTATGCCTACTGCCAGTGTTTGATTTACCTGGTGTAACAGAGCAAAATGCTCTCCAACCATTTTGGACAACCTGCTTGCTGCTACACAAATTTCAGCTTGTAGCAATATTTTGCAACATAAGTTTGTAATAGGCCTGGCATTTTCGGTAATTTTGTACCCGGGTACCCGTAAGATTTTTTCGGGCGGGTAACCGGTACCAAATTGCAAAAAAAATTTTTTTTTTTTTTGTAGTTTTTGTTGTTGTTGGTTTTGTAGTGTCCCTGGACCTAGACCTAAATGAATGTTAGGATCATTCATGGTTGACCTAAAAAAAAAAGAAAAAAAAAAAATTAAAGATATATTTTTGTATTTTTTATGAAAATTGATACTTTGTATTCATGTCATACTCTATTAATGATTTCAAAATGCATTCAAATTCAATGCATTTTGAAATCATTATAAATAGACTATGACATGAATACAAATGATCAATTTCCATATTAAAAATAAAAAATATCTTGAAATTTTTTTTTTTTTAGGTCAACCACGAATGATCCTAGCATTTAGGTCTAGGTCCAGGGACACTACAAAACCGAAAAAATAAAAAACTTAAATTTTTTTTGTTTTTTAATTTCGGGTACCCGGGCAGGGTATTTCCTACCCGGGTAATGTAAGGCCAAGTAAAAAAAGAAACATGTTTCTCGTCCGGACTTTTTCAAAAAAGGAGGAGGCAGGGCTTTACTATTTACTATTTTTCAATTTTTTGCTATTTTTTCCAAGATGGCCGCCATGCCAAATATGGCTGTTCAATGTAGGCCTATATTTAATCACCGATATTGTGCTATTTGAGTATACTGATGCAATGTATGACAAAACAAATGATTTGTATCATTTTTAGTCCACTTGCTAAGCATGTTTCAAAATTCAGAAACAGTGAAAATGTACATTTGTTCAGCTTGACAATAGGCATATTTGATATATATATTTTTTTAAATGTTTTCCTACCCTTACACAAACTCTAACCCACCCCTAAATATACACCCACCGGTTAAGCCTAACTAACCTTTAACCTAATCCAAAACCTTGCCCTTACCCCCAAAAGGGAATTAGGGGAGAAATTGATTTCACCTGAAAATCGGACCTATATTTAATGTTTTAAAATGCATGAATATGTTAACGTTTTAATTACTTTATTTTGCCTCAATTCATCGAAATTGTTATTTTCATCGCTAACAAAATAAAAGAGAAACCTTTCACATAATTTTGGAAATTTAAAATTTTTTCTAAAATTCTAAAAATACCAAAAAATACATTCGAGTGCAAAAGCTTTTTTATTATTGTTAAGAATTTTTTTCTTACATGCAACAGCTTTTTTATTGACGTTAGAAATTTGATAAATAGGTCATCATATACAAAATGCATGCACTGGCCTATTTATCAAATTTCTAACGTCCAATAAAAAAAGCTGTTGCACATAAGAAAAAAATTCTTACCCAGAAGAAAAAAGCTTTTGCACTTAAATGTATTTTTTGGGTATTTTTAGAATTTTAGAATTTTTTTTTTTAATTTCCAAAATTATGTGAAAGGTTTCTCCTTCCTATATAATTAGCCATAAAAATTGCCATTTTGATGAGATGTGGCTAAATAAAGTAATTGAAACTTTATTAATATATTCATACAAAGTTTAAAAGCTAAATAGCCTATAGGTCTGATTCTGCGATGAAATCATTTTTAACCCGAATTCCATGGGTGTTTGGCTAGTTGGGCTTGGGTGGATTTGTATACATGTAGGAAGGTTTGGGGGTGGGTTAGAGTTGGGGAAGGGTAGGGGAAACAGTTAAAAACTTTTTTTTTAAATTAAAAAAAAAAAAAAAAAAAAAAATCGATTTTTTTTATTTTTTAAATTTTATTTTGAATAGTAAATAGTAAAAAAAAAAGGCGGCCCAAAAGGAGGCGGGCGGGGACGAGAAACTTGTATTTTATTTTACTTGGCCTAATCTCGGGCGGGTACCCGCTACCCCGCCCGAAAATGCCAGCCTTAGTTTGTAAGCATAGACCCTATGCTATACCTACTACCTAGATGCTAATAATCAAAGAACATCACCCAAATAACATATAATCGCTAAAATTGTGATGCAAATATTTCATAGTAAATTAAATCCTGTGTATTATTCATGTATAAATATAAATATAATATTTTACAGCATGCCTTTAAAACAAAAACAGGCTTATTAATAATATTAATTATTCAAGTCTCATCTGGCACTGAGTGTAATACACTTCAGAATTCATCAATTGGTGTTCAATATTGGATAAATGTCAATAAAATGTTGCAGGCATTTATGGGATGTCATGATAAATTCTGAGAATCTAAACAAAGGACAAAGCAGGTAGCTTGGGAGTGTGCCTCATACATGTACATTCATTCAATGCTGGCATTATGACATCCTTTCTCTACCAATGTGCCAGTGACATGCACAAACCCACAATGAACATAATAACTCTTCTCTAAAATGATTCATTACATTGTGATAGACCAAAAATGTGCATCATGTACATAATCATAATGTAGGTTGTATGACTGTATGTAACCTGGACATTGTGATTTTTATGAGTCATTTGTTGCAATTTTATGAATTCATTTGAATTGTTCATATAATTTTTGTTTTATTATAATTTGCTCACATTGAGCAGTAAGGCTGAGTTCACATAGAAGTATACGGTATAGGGTATTCGCTATACGAAATACGCTCATTCGATCAGGCTGAGTTCACATAGTAGTATACTATGTGAACTCAGCCTGATCGAATGAGCGTATTTCGTAGCGATTAGCAAGTCTAGGCATGATAGGTCAGTTTACCAATTTTCTTCGTCTAATCAAATGCTTGTAAGTTTACTTTTTGAGGTCACATTGCATTCAATGAGGTGTCATAATGTGCAGAATTAGATAGTGCATCTATTTAAAAAAAAAAAATTTTACCCACATATGGTTTAGTTTTAAAATTAGGACGGTATACGCTGCACTAAAATCGAACACGCACAATTCCCACTTATTCCCACTATAGGGGGCCTACTACTATACGCAGGTATACAGCCTTTTCGAATAGTGCCCTCTTATGTGACCCGGTACTATGAAATTACCTTGCTCGATTTAAGCTATACGCGTGCACCTGCAAAACGTGCACCGTATACCCGAGTAGTACATACTTCTATGTGAACGCAGCCTTATGAACACTGATCAAATCAGTGATTAAGGACAATCAATAGGCCTGTTGTGTCAGGGAAATTCAGAATCCATCCCAAGAAGCTATCACAAGGATCTCCAATCTTTTTCTGTAAGGACTCAATTCTATAATTCAGTGGTATTTTTTTCCTTGTGTATGCTACAAGAAACTGTTGAAAATTTTAATTAAACTTAATCTTTAAAAAAAAAAGATTTAAAATTGGAATGTACAGGTGAAGTACTATACATTTTAAATGGAGAAAATTATTGCTATGTTGTGACTTGTTTCCATCCACAAACAAGTCATTTTTCTCTTGACAACTACTATTTAATTAAAAATGATAAAATTTTATAATACGGTACACAGTGTCCCGACTTTTATTGTAAATTTAATCTAACTACTGGTAATCATGTAAATGATGTAATGCATAATTTGTAACTGTGCAAGAATTTTACATGATAATAAACTCATCACCAAAGTACTACTAGGTCAATGTGCTATTATAGAATCTCCCAGTCTGGTCTGACAGCAGCTCCAGCATACAATAATCATGGCATATGTGCCATGCATATCATCATATGGTGTTGAATCACAGGTTGACTACGTAGCAATCCCATGAAGATTCTTAATAGTTTCCATTACTTTTTGCCCAAAACTTTCATTATTTTTTGTATTAAGTCAATTTTTTGATGAGTTTTGATTGAATAAAAATACATATTTCCTCCCAAAATGTCGGACATATTTCCACCTGGTTATTACAGGTTATAAGAAAAGATGTTCATGACAGTACATAGGGCCTACATGTTGGGGCAGTAAATTGAAGTAGGGACCTAAGTCAAGTGGTTTTAATGGTCATCGGTCAGGTAACCCCAATGACCAAGATGCAGTATGTGGGCTAGTGGCCTCGTGAACATCATAGATGATAGAGCATGATGCGCTAACAGTGCGTGAGAAGGGTGCACGTGCTGATGCAACCTGGATATCATACTAAGAAGCAACAGAGCCTAATATTAGTGTGTTGGGTACAAAACTCGAGTCATACTCCACAACTTTAGGTGAGCTACCTGGTATGCTTGTTGAATGGCGGTTATTGAAATGCCATCAGATATGAAATTATTTATAATAATATTGCATTGTGGGAATGCTATAAAATCCTCTTGTGACAGTGAAAAATATTGAGTTTGTCAATTTGCAAAACAGAAAAGTGCATTGATCTTTTGTACCATCATAATGTTATAAATTTGTTATATAAAACACATTTTGGTTTATTCATGGAAGTAGTACTTACATCATGGTGTATTCAAATTGTTTTATGTGTCAGGTTTATGTAAAGATAATATGATAATGGCTATAAAATGAATTACAGCAAGATGTATCAAGATGTTAATTGTAAAATATTTTTTGGCAAACATGTTTACAAAATATTTTGGAAACTCTTTTCCATTATAAATGAGAATGTTTTTTGAATGTGGAAATATTTAAACCCTTTATAACCAGACATTTATCATTTTCTATACAATGTTGAAGTCTTTGGGGAATGTAGGGCCTACATTATAGCTGCATACATGTAGTCAGGTCTTTGCTATAAGGCCTGACATTGGAATTGGATACTGACTCTTTGATGTGAATTTTAATACAAATGTAGAATATGACACCAATAATTTAAAAAAATTAATATCCTAAAAAAATGCATGATTTATTTTTAAATATCTTGTGACTTGTTACATGTACATGTACATCATGTCATCAAGGCATTGGCAGTTTTTGGCATAGCACTTTATCAAGTACACAGCATAAGCATGGACTTGATTGACCTAATAACTTGGAAGCTTGCATATCTTTGCATTCATATGGCAGGCAGCTCTCAGCAGCAGGTCATACTACATTTGCATTCAAGCTCAAGCTCAGGGTCACTTCATTTCATAAAAGGATCAAAATAACAAAATGTTGAATAGGTTCCCATGCAGGTCTGATCTGTACATGGAGGTAGAGCTGAACTGTGGATAATTGCACCCTGCAGGCAATTTGTTAGTGAACCCATTTTTTGATGAGTGGCTTGAGCTGGATTACCTCAATGGTTTGAACAGTTTAGAAAATAATTTTAAGAAATTGTCCATTTGAGAAAAGTGCATTCAACTGCATCAAGTGGAGTGCTTAATGCTAAGATAGCTCTTAATTTAGTACCCAGGTAATAAATGAAAAAATTAGGTGGCCATTTTTGGGTTGGCCAAAATGGTAAAAAAATTGTTTGATAAAATTTATGTTGTAGGTATATCACACTCTAATCATTCACACCAGTTCTTTTCAGCATACTTTCCCAGTTATGATTTATATTAGTGCATAGACAGCAATGCAAATAAGAATTTTTTGTGTTTTTTTCAAATTGGATCTTCTTCACATAAAATACCCTGAAACAAATGTGAAGTAGGATTTTGTACAATATGCCAAGATCTACGAAGCATCAGTCTCAACCTTTAAATGAAGTTAATGTAATCATGTCCATGATTGACAGGGTTCGCAACGCGCAAAAAAAAGTGTTAATATAAATTAAATTGTAATTAATCGTTATAGTATTTTTCCTTGATTCTGTGTGCAATTTCCCTCGTATAATTTTATTTGATACAGTGAATATTATTTTTTAAGAAGGAGATGGACCTTTGTGGCTTTGTGACTACATTTTGACTTCTGTGCATTTAGAAGCAACTGGAATGTAGAACTCGAGAAGTTCACATGGAATATGAAATTAATCTGTTTTGAAGTAAATCAGTTTCTTTGAGTAATTGGCTTTTAAAAAATGAGACTACCTGGTTATGATGTCACATGTCAACTCCCCTATAGTTGTATGGGCGGAGCCATAGGCGGAGAGCCATACTTTAATTTTGTTTTGCAATATTTGTTCGCACGTTTAAGGGTTTATCTAGCCACTGTGTAGATTGAAAGTTGCAGGGTATATAGTATGTAATCGAATGAAGAAGTAGATAGATTTTATATAATAATATGTGTTCAGGAGAGGAGATATTTAACAAAAACAAAAACACCCAAGTCCGTCAAATGCGCGAATAAGAATACGTGTATAGTATAGGCCTATCCACCATTGGGGAATTGCCGCAGCTGATTAGAGTCGTTCATTTCGCGGGCGGTACATGATTAGAGTCGTTCATTTCGTGCGGTAAATAGCGGGCAATGGGTGTATTTTTTGTTCGCTTTTGTGCTGCTTTTTGGAAACACTCGCGTTCGCTATAAAGTCGTTAATTTGTTTGCACAGACCTAGTCTCCTGCACAGCCAATTTGTGTCGGGCGATCCAAACAAACATCGTGATAGCCACATACAGTCTGGCCCGAGGCACAGACTATCAAGTGTTTGTTTACCAGTGACCTTCAATAAAATCGATACTGTAGTACAAACATGCTATATACAGGGTGTCCCTCAAAGAACTGTATCGTCAGAAACTTAATTGTTTGGGTATTTTAACGCCACAACAAAACAAAACTAAATACTTGGTGTGGTTGAGCAATAAATCACCTATCACATACTTTTTGAAAAAAAGACGAAATATTAAGATTAGAAATTTAATAACGTGGCATAATCACTGCGCATCATAATTTTTACTTCATTTACTGTATAAAACATACATCTTTTGACTCATTATGACACCAGATTTTTTTTCTTTTATGAGAAACAAAAATCCTTCCAAACTTTACATAGAGCCAAAACTTTACAAGATTAAATTTTTTATTTTGGCATAACAATTTAGGGAATTTTGTTTTTGTTTGTTAACGTTTGTTTTAATACGCAATCACTGGGCACACCCTTTCCAACGAAAAATGAAAACTTTAATCTCAACATTTAATTTTGAGCATGGAGAAAGGAAATCATAATTTCCTCCTGTTTCTCCCCATTTTCCCCTTCTGTTTTTCTTCTCTTTTTTTTTTTTTTTTTTTTTCACCTTTCCACATTTTTTTTTCTCTGACAACCCTTGTTTACCAAAAGTAATAAATTTTATTTAATTAATGACGACACAGCATTCTGTCATCCCTGTCTAGCACCGCTCCAAAGGTTTGACCTGGTTGTTAAACCGGCGCGCCGCGGCGGAGGCCAGATGTCAGAACTGCAAATCAAATGCAGCAAGGTAGAGGTTGTAATATCGTGCACATAGCTACATATACCTTGCTGTGTATAGTGAACAGAGCACGTGTATTTTGCTCACTGGCAATTGATACAAACAGAAGCTATCAATAAATGGGACAGTATGAATGGATCATTGTCGAAGTTTATGTTGTGATGAAGTTTGGAAGTCAACATGTGCGATGATGCCGAGTATTAGGGAACAAACCAAAAGATCAATGACGTCCTATAAAGTTTCGTTTAGGGGTGAGGGGGTAAAATACTCGATTACGTTTGTACAAAGACCTCGGTCTGAAGAATGTGTCATTATTATTATTATGTCAAAATTTTCAACATTTCATTATTACGCTTTCTGGCAGGGAGGGAGGGGTCGGCTGAGAAATGAAACTAGTTACGCTTATAGGACGCCATCGATCTTTTGGTTTGTTCCTTATAGGGTCTACAGGGTTTTAACAACATGGTGTATCGCCTAAACTTGGTCAGTTGTATTTGTAGTTGATGTTCTTACAGAGCTGAATAGATTTCGGGGTCATCCAAGGTCACCCAGGGTTCATCTGAGGTCAAATGACTAAAAACTGTCATATGGGCACGAAACTTGGTGGGTATAGTCAACACTTAAAAGTAACATTTTTGGAAGGTCATTTCGGGGTCATCCGAGGTCACCCAGGTCACCCAGGGGCATCTGAGGTCAAATGACTAAAATCTGTCGTATGGGCATGAAACTTGGTGGGTACAGTCAACATTGCTAGAAACTGTCTATACATACAAAAACTTCCAACATACGGCTCGGGTTGTTTTGGTAAAGCAATACCAACACCTGTTGTGAACTCGACACCACGAGGGGATATCCCATATCCCAACCCGTGCTCTGGGCATCTTGTAAAACATAAACATTACACAGCTGTGTGGCCTATTACATTTCCATATTATTTCCTTCTTTAATCACCCCACACTCCCCATCCACCATCCAGGCTTCGCCCATACAGGGTTCTGAAAAGAAACTCACATCTAAACACAACCACTACCATACCATCACCCAACAACCTTACACACCAACCGCGTATGCCGAAAACCGCGCAACCCGAGAACCGCTCTAGTTTTATATGAAATTATCAGTTTCAATCATTTTCTACTGCCACAGTTATATGGGTTTTGATGGTGTTGAAAGTGAAAGTGCATTCCAACACAGCTAGCCCTTCTTGCTAACAAGATCAGTTGGTGTGAGTTGGTGTAGCTAGCCATTTGTGGTATTTGGTTTATTATTAGCATTGGTCATTTAATAGGTGTTTATTTACTGGTTTTCTTTGTGTTTCATCTGTAAGCACACTCCAGGAATTCTGCAGTAGACAAAGACATACCATTAAATGTGAATAAATGTGAATAATCAGTAATGGATCACATTTCTTCATTTTCTTGTGTAAAGCTATGTCAGTTTCTTTTTCTTGAATTATATTTTTGGATAAAAAATTAGCATCCTTGACTTACATCTGATGCATGTATTTCTTCATATAAAACAGACACACACACCCACACTGTCACACAACAACCCCCAAAAAAGAAAACCCGCCCCCCCAAAAAAAAAACACCCCAAAACGACAACTGATAGAGCATTTTGTGAAAATGAGAGTTCAAAATACATGATAATGGGGCCAACAATTCACACCCTAATTTGACACAATAGTAATCTAATATTTCTCATGAAAAATCTTTGTAAATATGGCAACAAGTACTATCCCTATAATAGGCCTATATACACATTACGCAAGGGCTACTTTTGTCCCCCCCATTTGAATGCTTTCATTACTGAAAAGTATACAAGCATGTTCTAAAGACAAATATTAAAATAGGCTAACCTGCAGCCAACACATTTTAAGGTCATTTTTTGTACATTATTATAAACCTTTTTTGTTAGCATGCCTTCAATGTACAGTCAATCATACATTTAGGAGAGTGATTTGGCACATTTTCATGAGGTCAAATAAAAGGCAACTTTTTGGCAAACAGTGAATTTATATAAAATGCCACACAATACAATGGGTGCTGTGGTAAATGTGGTTTTATCCAATACTGTCCAACTTTGCAACTGCTAAGTAAATTCACAGGAAGTAAATCAGGTATTCAATTTTCATTAGGATACTTTTTTAAGCCCCACACAACACACAAAAATATCATTTTGGACTCTTCCAGTTGAAATCCATACACTCCTAAATGGAAGCATGATGGAAGACAAATCGCCGACAGGAGGGGAGGGCTTGAAATTTCAAATGGAGTCACCCATTCATATAACCCCATTTGTAATTCACACTCTATCTGTGGGAGATCAAGGTCATGTCTTCCATTGGGGGTGTATGGATTTCAACTGGAATAGCACATTAATGGCACAGTTCTACATTACTAGCTCAAATGAGCATATTATTTGAGTCCTATGTATTTACTTTGTAGATGTAGTGATTCACTATGGACCACAATGGCCTCATCCCAATGGCATAGTTCAATAAGCTCTATTAAACAACCAGAATGCAAACTTTGACCTTGAGGTGAAGAGTATTGAGTTTTTGTACCCAAATTTTCAAAGGTCATTCAATGACTGTGCAGTGGGGTTAAAGAACTTTGCCCTGATACATGTATCATATGAGCATGTTTAGATCATAGGTAGTGATTGTGGAAAGCCCAATTGACTTGTACTCAAGGACAGTGAACTTAAACTTTAGATGCCCTTGCCTTGTATGCTACATGTATGATGAATTATGAGAAATTGTTTTGAATTGAGCAATCCAAAGTGGGCATGGGATATAGAGTTAAAACTCAAAAACATTTTTATATGATTATAATTGATGATCATCTCTAAATTCTGCATGTTACTAAAAAGGGCATAATATGTACTGAGGAGTTGAAATCTATTGGTGACAAGGCTCCCGCTGGACGCAAATTCTTGCATCCAGATGCGGCAAAATTGTATCGCTGGACACAATGTTCAACAAATTACATCAACCTGTTGCGTTCAGTTGGATGCAAGTTGATTCAGCCCAAAAATGAGTGATTATAAGCTTTCCCAAATTGGTGTAAATTTGCAATGATCCTATTTCGTAACTTAAAAATAAAATTTCACATCTCATCGTGCATATATTATAATAAATTAACAATTACTTAAGCTCAAAACACGAGAGCGAAATTACAAATTTCTTAATTATCGTACATTGTCAGCAAGTTTACATTCACACAATTTGTTATTGAGAATAATATTTAAAACATAAATCTTTAAAATCTCATCAGAAAAATGGAAGGAAATAGTCAAATATTTGCATCAAACTGAGATGCGATGCGATGCAATACCGGCAACTAGAAGCCTTGTAAAATTGTATTGCCTGTTGTCCAACACCAGGTTTTACAGTTGTACGTCCGATCGGACGCAGAGCTTTTGAAGGCTAGCGGGAGCCTTGATTGGTGATCATTGTTAAACATGTTGGACTAATGTTGGACTATCATAGCATAGTAATCTATAGGAGATGTGTGTAATCAACGGCACAATTTAGGAGTAATATATCTGCAGCATCGTTTATGAACATGTTTCAACATAGACTTTCAAATCTTCCGTAAATTGTATACCCTAACCGTACTAAACAACACAAAACCACAGTTCACAAAGCATTATATGCACAGGCAGGTATCCCATTTGATGCTAGTATTGCGTCATCATGTGAACACGAACAGTCATATGGTCGCGGAACGCTTGGCCAGGCAAGCTACACCCCGTGGTAAGGTAGGCCTGTGCACATGTCTGGCACCCGAGGTTCTTTCATTCTTTCTTTCTTTCTTCATCCCTACTTTCCTTCCCTATCGCCAAAAAGCAGCGATGGCATTAGGGTTAATGTGACTGACAAGTTCTTAATACCAGATTTTTTAACCCAGGTAAGTTTCAAAAAAAGGAAAGAAAAAGAAAGCACATCTTAAGTTTGAGTTAGTGAAAGAAAGAAATGGAGGGGAGGGGGTTCTACAATGGCTTTGAAAATCTTGGCAAGCATTGAGACATGTACAGATAACCAGGATCTGGGAGTTAACTAGGGGGAAGTTTGCACTAGCATATTATTATACAGCATGCAGACAGCATGGTGAATTTACTGAACTTGAGTTGACCTCGATGTTGTTGTGAGCACAGAGTGAGCAAGAGATAGAACCTTCCTGAGGAGCTAGTAATGCAGCAGCCAGCCAGGCAGGCAGAGGAAATTGAATGTCAAAGATGTATGGGGAGTTACCATATGAAAAACATGATGCTATTTTTACCTCGGCTTATTTGTCGGTGTTCGTAGCTAGTGAATTTGGGTGTGATAAGCTAGTGTGATGTGTTTGTGTCTTAGGGTGCTTTGTAAAGCTTAATATGAGTAATGCTATGTATCATAGATATGTAGTGTATAGCATTAGCAATTGACATACTCATCTATAGGCAATCAACATGGTACGTTACCTATATTGGTGCAGCTTTCAATGATTTTTTAAAAACAAATATTAGTCTTGTTATATTGGCATGCTGTAGCCTACAGAGGTAAATTAAAACTTCAGGAGACCAGTGATGACTCTCTACAGTCATTTCCTTCCTTACATTTATAAACATTTTTATTCAGATTTAATATTTGTTTTTAAGTTGCTCAACTAAAGTCGGAAAATCCAATACTACATGACACTAGGATCCACAACATGCTCATATATCAGGGCATATTTCATTATCCCCAATACAGAATTGCACATTTATTTCATTGAATGACCTTTGAAAATTTGGGCACACAAACTCATACTCTGCAACTTGAGATCAAATTTTGCTCTATGATTGTTTAATTGAGGTTATTGAACTATGGCATAGGGATGAGGCCAAACGAAATAATGCATTAGTCATTAAGATCCTTTTCTATGAATGTAGGCCTAACAAGTTGAAAAGTTCAAATTCTGATGTCATCATGATTACAAATGTTTTTAAACCAATTTAGCTTTTCTCAGATTTTGTGAACATACTTGTGGACTGATAAAACATTCCAATTCGCAAGCGAAGTAAAATGTTACTATGTCAATGGGATCACACGCTTGAGTAATGAACCACGATCGAAACAATCACTACACAAAGTATATGGCACTCAAAGGCATACTAAAATAGTGTAATCCGGTAACCAAGAGAATTACATAACCACTTGGATGGTGAATAGCTTTTGAAGTCCCTTGAAAGAATGAATTTGGCAACCATAGTAACATTGCTGGTGGAAAGTGTACTATTGCATGATGGGAATTAAGCAAATTATAATTTCCTGCAGATATCCACAGTATTGTTAGGATCCACAACATGCTCATGTATCAGGGCACAGTTCTTTAACTCCAATACATTTGTACATTCATTGAATGACCTTTGAAAATTGGGTATGAAAATTCATACTCTGCAACTTGAGGTCAAATTTTGCACTATGATTGTTTAATTGAGGTTATTGAACTATGCCATTGGGCCATTGTGGTCCATAGTGAAAGGCAAGATCTACATGTAGGCCTATGTGGCGTGATGGGAAGAGAGCAATGACAACAATATCTCAGGAGCTGTTAAATACATGCTAGAAACAAGACTAAAGGTCACATAGGTCATAAGAAATATCTAGGCCAGCCAAGTGTTTAGAGCTGCACTATTTATATTATCACTGCATGGAAGGTTCTGCTCACTACTTCATAGCTCCTAATTTTAAGTACTTGTCAATGCAAAATTATGAAACATGATCTTCATCCATGGTGTTGTCTTTTTTAAAGACAGTTCTTGATTAAATCAGGGGTGTGAAATCTCCGCTAAAAAGCGGAAATCCGCTTTTTTCATTTTTCCGACCGATTTCAATTTCAGCTTTTTAAAACATCAAAAATCAAAATAGTGTCTGTGCACTTCTGATAGCATTACGTGTTGCAATAAAACGACTGGAAATAAGATTAACGATGTTTGAAAGGTCATGAATCCGGGTCATGATATGCAGGTCATAACATCATCGCGATATTCTTTGATTCCTCGTCCATACTCATTGTGTAATACGTTTGTTCTGGAACTGCGCCCATCGGATGATGTTATAAAAATGGCGCCGTGGTCGCTGTGGGGAAATACGAAATTATGTGATTGTTCGTAAGTGATTTACAATCCAAACCATCCATCGGAAGTTTCACATTGGATTTCATAAAAAGCATATGGAATTAAGAGAAGATACATCATGGCTACCATAAATGTAATTTTGTCGAGCGACACTCACATTTAGGCCATGAAATGGAAGCTTATAATCTTCAATTTTTTTGCTTTTGAAATACGCGCGGAATAGCATCGAATTTGTACTGTAGTTTGGTAGGTAAATTTTCCGATTTTTTTCGAAACCCACTGGTTGGTAAATTTTCCGCTTTTTTTTTGAAAGCCATTTCACACCCCTGTTAAATTCAAGTTTTCTGTATCAACTCATATGATCAACTCATCTCACAATGTGTATTCAGAATGTTTCCCCAAAAGATGCCTCTTTTTTCTGGGGATACATGTATGTTGTGTAAGTTGTTTTGTGGAAGGCCATACCTAGGGTGAATTGTAAGGGACTGTAAAGCAGTGACAGGTTTTAAATTCCCAAGCAAGAAAAATTGTAGGATATTTGTACCCTATTGAAGTCATCTACATAGCACAATAAAATGCAAACTGAATAAATTGTATTTTTAGGGCCCATATTTGTCCTAGCCATCATGCTGGAATTGAGTCTTGACAGATTCAAATATATAGTTCCATCTTCCAATTTACCTGCATGTAGCCCTAGCCCTACATGATGATGATGGAGGTCAATATAAATGTGTGTACAGGTCATCACACTGGAATGAATTAGCCCAGGACAGGCAAATATTACAGTTCAGTCAAATATTACAGTTCCATAGATATTTTAGTATTACCTGTAAGATGTACATGTATGGAGGGCCCAGGTTTTCCCTCTATCCTTGCAATTGGCCTAGCCTTCACATATCATTATTGTCTCTACTAAAGCTGTGTATGTGAATGAAACCATTTGATGCAAGCTTTGACAAGGCTGACTAGCAAGGTTCCCTTTTAAAAAGCTTTTAGCTGGCACTATCATGACCTGACATGGCAAATACAGAGAGTGAGCTGTAGTGTGTATGCAGACAGACAGTCAGTCTGCTTAAAAATAAAGAACTGAACATTTGAAAAGTTTTTAACAACATGCTAATGTTGTGATTGACTGAAAAAATTATGAAATTAGCCATATTGAAGCAGTTTCAGAATCAAGCAGAAAATAAAACTGGTTCTGATGGCTCTATTTGCCCTCTAGTTATAATCATTAAATAGCTCCCAGTTATAAGCTGAAACTGTCTACTAGCTGGCAAGGAGCAGCAATTCTCTCTTATAAATGTATTTGAATACTATACTGCAGGGAAGTGTCACCCTAGTGGCACTTCCAGTAGCATTGTCAGGGGGGGGGGGTGTATGTTGGTTGCAAGTAGACCAGTGCACAAAAAATCCACCTCAACTGGGCTCTACTTTTTCACCAAAGTAGAGACTGGTTCATACCCTGATATTTTCCCCTGAAGTGTTTGTTTTAATATAGGCCCTAATGATAATGATACATATGAATGGTTCTTAATTTTAAAATTAGGGGCAAAATCTTCTGAGGAAAAAACCCCATGAAAATGAAAACAAACAAAACAGCAATTAATTCTGTGAATCTGGAAAATCTTGGCAAAAGAGATGGGTGCTGGCATATAAATTAAGAAAGTTAGGGGGATGTTATGCCACATTTTGCCGCAGATTTGGGTGATGTAAAAAATAAATGGGGTCATAAAACAGAGGCCCGCATGCGTGCCTGACTGCCAACTTTTTGTCCACCTGTAGAACCAGTTTATCTTGTTGCCTAAATCCATGCAGTCTGATAAATATGTAACTGATTGTTCCTCTAAGCTTAATTAAACAGCAGATAAATCGGTATAAAATAAGTGCATAGAAGAGGTTGAACCATAAATTTATAGGAGGCATACATTGTGTGGATGGAGCGTATTGGCATCATTGGTATTTGAGATGCCAGGCTGACACACAGTGTGTAGTCTATCTGACATAAAAACCTTTGAGCAGTAGGTATACTAGCAATGCATAGCTAGGCTAGCTAAGCCTGCCATGGTGAGTCATGTCATTTTATCTAGTCTACCTGCCCAGATAGGGTTGCATGCTTTGACCCAATCAATTCAAGCTTCCTACTACATGACATGCATGCATACAACTAATAACACTTAACACTTTATGGACGTGTCATACTGAACCCGCAGTTTTATATAACACATACATCAAAGCGTGTTTCAATAGTATGTCATGCCTACATGTCAATCCCGTTGCACAGAACTGCAGTTTACGGTTAGGGCAGATAGTGGTCCTTTGTCTGTATCTGGACATCCTTTTATCTATTGTTTGCCTCATATACCACCTTAAGGTGGTTCTGGACCCATTTTGGAAGTGCTCTATTTATGTTTTAAACATATTAATTGAGTAGGGCAGAGAACACTGATCCATATGCCTTTTGTTTGAAGCTAATCGGACATACAGTTTTCATAATACATACATTTTAAATGTCTTTGTATTGTATTGTTTTTATCAATAATCAATACAGTTAATGAGCTAATATGACTTGAAAGTGCTCATTAATATGTAATTTTGCCAATATTTTGCTAAAATCCAATGCATAAATGTTCATAACATTTTTATTTAACAGAATATTGGTTTCAAACTTGGTCAAAGTGTTCCTAATGACTTCCAGATAATTTATGCATAATTAATGAGCTAGCCGCCCTAATTTGCATAATTAATTAGCATTTATGCAAATTAGCTCATTAATTATGCAAATATGCAAATGAGGGGCGGCTTCACTATATAATACATTAGAACATATTAGAAACACTTTGACCAAGTTTCAGGGCAAAAGTATGCAAAATAAAAGTACCATGAACATTTATGCATTGATTTCTCGCAACATATTGGCAAAAATCACATATTAATGAGCCTTTACAGTCCTTTTAGCTCATTAACTATATTGATTATTGATAAAAACAATAAGATACAAAGAAAATATAATTTGATGTAGTATAGAAACCGTATGTCCGATTTGCTTCAAACAAAAGGCATATTGATCAGTGTACTTTACCCTACTCAATCAATCTGTTTAAAACATGCTCAAAGCATTTCCTTATTTCTAGAAAATGCATCCAATACCACCTTAAGAGTGCTATTAGTTGACTTGCCTGGCCTATATTCTGTGTGTAAAAAGAAAGTAGACAAAGTATAGGACTTGAATAAATAATTGGTGATGATTCTGGCAAGATGTCACAAGAAATTTCTCAAAAAATATTTTGATATTTAAAATCTGCAATGTTATAAGGCCCACCGATAAGAGCTGATCAAAGTATAGGCCAAATGGAACATGCTTTCTTTGTTATGAACCACTGATCTAAATGATCACAACACAGAGCCTATGGAATATCATAATTCGGAACAGGTGTGAGGTGTATGAGCCTAGGCTTGAACCAGTAACCAATGTAATGTGGTTGTGTACTACATCAGTGAATTCTTGCACTAAACCCTCAAAATAGTGTTTTTTTAATCAACATTTGGCCAACAAACTAAAATTATCAGCATGGTTCTTCAACGGTCTGCCAATTTGGCGCACTTTATAGCGTACATGGAAGTGGGGTTCTGATTGGCTAATTGAATCACTTCATCATCACATCGGCACCTCATTCGCTATTCAAGTTGCGTAGCATCACGTGACCTAGTTCTTTTTACGCGATAATCAGACAGAGCAGATGGACACCGCTGAAGTAATTTGCTGAATAGTACAGTGCAAGCTCAAATGTTGATAGAAATATTTTTGAAACCTGTGTAATTCTGTAAACATTACGAAGTATAAGGAATCGGGTTTGAAAAATAGCCAAGATCTATTCGCTGCCAGAGTGCACGTTAGTAACCATTGGTTACTGGTTCAAGCCTAGGCTCATAAACCTAATTTTGATATGCCTATGTATGTAGGCTTTGTAATGTGATCATTTCGATCAGTGGATCAGTGGATCAGCGTGAGCCAGTTGACCTAGCAACAGTCATATTCTAACGTGCACTACGCCAGCGAATAGATTGTAAGATATGGCTATTAATGTTTGCTTGATGCGTTGGTTAATTTAGCATTACCTATGCATGGAATCTGCTGGTTGGCTGAGAAGGCTGTTGTTTACTGATTGCTAGAGTAATGGAAATACCATCACACTGGGTTGAATAACAATAGCTGCCTATTGATTGGTACATTAATATCTGGTTCACTGCAATGTGCATGGGAGCGTACAGTGTTAAATGTGTAGAAAAAGTCAATGATGTTCATGGGAGTGGAAAACATGTATAACACAATAGATTTTGTGTTTGTTGAAATAATTTGAGTTGATCCCTGATATTGTGCACAAATCAATTATTTGTGGTTTATGTGCACTATTGAATTCAGGTAGAAAGGGCTATGTACATGTGTTGTAGTCAAGGGATTTTAACCATGAATGGTGGGGGAAGTCATAGGAAAATCCCACCATTTTCTCTGATAGACTGGTAGACTTGGTCCACACTAGTATATTTTCGTCATTGTGTTGTAATTACCCATAACTATGTCCTCATGAATCAGGTCACCTACTGGAGGCTAGACTGGTATTTCCTCCAAGAATGCTGTATTCAGCTCTCAGTGATGTTTAGCAGGATTAATTACCAGGTACAACTGCCAAACTGGGTACAACTTTCTAGACTTGATCCAGTCTTTGTTTAGAGAGTTAGGGTTAGGGGAGGGCAGTCTTGTAAGAGTTGCACCGTATTTAGCAATCGCTCCAATTAGTTAAGTTGGAAGGAGAAATATACTTCTAATCAATGTATCTAGATCAGAAAACATGCACAAAAAAGATAAGCTATGGTAACAAATTTCAAAAATGTCTTTTGGGGTCAACAGGGGTCAAATTTCATACAACAAGGTTGAAATTTCAAAATTGCTCAGATTTTGTCAAAATCCATGCCAAATTATTCCTCTGGTCATAACAATTCAGAAAAAATTATAGTTTGACCTATCTGCAACTTATCATTCTTGAGTTATAAGTTGAAAGGTCACAACTTGGTGAGGTCAGTTTTGTTGGCCACACAGGGGTCAAGAACTTAAAGTACTTGATTTCAATAAAAATAGTCTCAAATTGTTTGCCATGTAAAATAAGCCTTTGCGAATAGACTTGAGATGTCGTCATTGGACGTCACACCGATGCGCACATTGTTGCTGACCACTTCACGGCTTTGAATTGCGCAGTAGCGGTGTTCGCTAAACGATGTGTGCATTGGTGTGCCGTCAAATGATGATATCTCAGGTCTACTCGCAAAGGCTTAAATGGGATTTACCGAAAGGTCACTAGGTCAGTTGATGGTACATGTATGCACCTTCCAATTATTATGGGAATCCTAATATTTTAAAACCTGAACCCTAATGTGTTAATCCCAATGCACTGGATTGACATTGACATGTACATACTTTAGAATACAACATCATAGTTCCAATTGTGGGAAGGAATGTACATGTAGGAATTCAGTGCAGGGTTTGAATTAGAGGAGTTGCAATTACATGCACAGATGCATATACATTGTAACATTGGTTCTGTGCATGTAAAATGTTGCCTGTGCATGTATGCCTGTGCAAGCAAAATTTTGTGATATTCAGCCTATAAAAAACTGGCATTATTTATTAGGCATAGGCCTACATCCCACATGTATGTAGGAAGAGCTCTTAAATAAATCAGAGCCCGAGAGGTCATGAAATGTGATGGCTTAAAGTCTAGTGATTTCGGGGTGACTCACGTGGTGACTAGAGGGCTGTTGACTAGAGTGCAGGTGACTAAAAGGGCAAACACATTGATCCAAGGGTCGCGCTAGGCTGCGTTTTTGCGTCCCGGACCCACCAAAACCCGAATCTCACGCATGAATATTGCAAAAGCAGTGAGTTATTGCGTCCCGTCGTATAAAACAAAAATTCCCACATGTTGTTTTCTATATCCAGGTTTCATAAAACTAGGCTCAAAAGTTTCCTCAACTTGCATTATGCACATCATTTTCGAAGCAACTGAACCCCTGAAATACCAAATTATGGCCTAATTTACTTCAATAATTAATATTATGCACAGTAATACTACTTTATGAGTGAAAATTTTGACAGCAAAACAGCTGTGATATCGCGAAAATATGGCGAGATCTCTGGCAGCCATTGTATGTTTACTGGTAACTACAGAAAATAGAGGGCAGTATAAAAAGTATTATTGGGCAGCCAGTGGCGGGCGGTAAATATTAGGTAATTATACTAATTTGATTGAAAGAAAAAAGAAAAGGAAAAAAAAAAAAAAAAAAAAAAAAAAAAAAAAAAAAAAAAAAAAAAAAAAAAAAAAAAAAAAAAAAAAAAAAAAAAAAAAAAAAAAAGAAGAAAAGAAAAAAAAAAAAAAAGAAAAAAAAAAAAGAAAGAAAAAAAAGAAAACTAAAAAGAATGAAAGAAAAAACAAAAAAAAAAATACAATAATATTTAATAAACCCCTGCCCCCCCACCCCCAAAAAAATAGTATGGTATTACACAAATAGATTGAATTGGCTAGACTAGACAATTATGAATAGTTGAACTTGGGACCCCCGATATTTCTTTAGGGACCCCCCATTTTTGCATTTTCTGTTAGCTCGGGGTCCCTTGGGACCCCGAGCTTTTGGACCTAGCGCTACCCTTGCATTGATCGATGATCAATGAAGGCCTGTGACTGCCCTTTCCTATGTCCTCAGCTTGGGAAAGTTCATTGACCTGCAGCCAAAAACTGGCATGTTATAGAAGGAGGGTATATTCTTCATTGAGGACTTATCTGGGCTGAGAAGCTGATCCACATTATATGGTAGAACTATGGCAGAGATGACATCATTTTGTAGGGATCCCTTGTTCTGCTGTGTAGTGTTATCAATATGGTGAGAAGGAATTTACCAAGTAGGAATGCAGCCAGCAATTTGACCTTTAGATGGTATCTGCTAGCAGGACAGACTGACCTTGATATTTTTAGCAGGCCAATATTATATTTATACTCACTGCTGTTTCCAGATTATCACATCTGCTGGTTCAATTTCAAAGCCTAGTTATTGTCAGCATAGATTCTATAGAGGACTAGAATCTCTGTTGTCAGTCATAGAATAACAGATTCTGGTCAGTCTATGCATCTGTGGACCCTGGAACTGTGAGCATGGGTCACCTGATGGCTTTCCTAATTCAGACTGGGGGGGGGGTAGGGGAGGGGGCAATGAAAGCAGAGCCAGGTTTTAACGAGCTTAGCGGTGAAAATTACAATGTGCGATAGAATTTTCATCGTCGTTGATAGTGGAATTTTGTTAAAATTTTTCTATCTCTCTTGCGATGTCGACGCCTTGCACACTTGTGATTGGCGGCTGGAAAATCAAGAAGAGCTGTAGAGGAGTGATTGCTCTCACTCTTCTCAAAAGGCAGTCCCTGGTTATCAAAGACTAAGGCTTGGGTGGCAGTGAAAAGAAGGGAAAATTCAATTATATTAAAATGATACACATACTGCTAAAATATTGATGTGTCAAACAAGCTGTTGCCAAGTATCCACTTTGTTATGATTTAATTATGAAATGTGTATGAAGGTCCAAATTTCAATAAATATTGATATTTGTAATTTATAAGTTCATACACACTTGACCCTCTTTTGACCTGCCTATTCTGTATGCCCTTGACAATGCCATGTCAGCTTGTGCTTTCAACATATTTATTTATTACATTTGGCAAAACACAGGCAATAGAGTACCGAAGTGTGACATCATAAAATTTTCTTTTTTGCATTTCAGCATTTTCATGACCATTTCAGTAGAACATGATGAAAAACATCCACAGTCCAAATTTGGTGGGAATCGGATCATGAGGGTCCAAGATATGGCCGCATGAATACCTAATTAGCCCCATTGAAATCAGTGTAAATTGGCCTGTTTTATGAAAATATTAATGGTATTGTTTTAACCAATGAGCTGGAGGGGAGGGGAATGGCGAGGGTAGGTCAGGTTTATTACCAAACTATTTTATAGGCTTACACTTTATTTTAAAATCTTATTTCCCTCCAAATGCAACAATTTGAATTCCCCCATTTTTTTTTCACTCTACAACAACAAACAAACAAACAAACATCAGAAACTATATGGAACATGAACTTGTATGGTATTGATACATTGAATGTTGAGACACAGTTACTGACCTTGATGTTGGGACACCCTGTACTAATCATGACCTTACACACACACAGTGCTAAATCTGTTATCAATTATTGTTGACACATGACAGGTTTATCTGATAGCATTTATCAATCATAATTTTCAAGGACACCTGCAGATCATTCCTGTGGCTGATTATTTGTCCTATTTGATGAATGATTGCAAGTTGATATCCATTTTTTTGTATAGCCCCATGTAAACTTCTGAGCAACATAGGAGAGGTCATCTGTGGATAAGCCTAAACTAGTATTTTTGTGTGACAAGATTTTCATGAGCACTGCATTGAAGCACTCATCCACTGTACTGTTGTGGTTAAATTTGAATTTGGACAGCTATTATTATGTTTACAATAAAAACACTGTCAATATGCTGGTCCAATTCACATTTTATGTTGTCTACAGAAGGTGTGAATTATCCTTTATACACATCACTTTTTTTCTGAAATTGACCAAGTAATTTTAAATTAAATTAAATTTGAAAAGTAAAGTGCCATTTGAAACTGTGGTGAGAATACTTTGACAGTGCATGATGGAAAGTACTTTAAGGGGTTGTTTGGAATGACAGGTGAGTCAGGGGTCAAAAACAAAATTTTTACCTTTTTGACCTCAGCACATGTGTATGTATGATCTGCCATACAAAAAATTAAAAAACAATACCTCAAAGTATCATTTTTAATGTTTTTGTCATAATCACGCTTTTCTACAAATTTCATCTGTTTGTACCGGGGCGTGTCTGTTGCCAGGTAGGCCTACATGACAGCATAGACACACGCTTACAACCTTGAATAATAATACAGAATTGTGACGTTATATTCTTCTTAACCTATCTTAGAACTGCCTATTATATTAATTGTTATACTGTTCTGGTTGGTTTATTGCATATACTGTATAGAAATTATGCAATATGACGCCGAAAGCATGACAGAGTCACCTTCATTCAAATAAAATTCAGGTACCCGTAAGGTACCACGGAGCAATTCGCACGATAATACAATAAAACAGATGAAAGGTATGAATGGTTGTGGAATCGAATTGCAGACCTGTCCCTCTGTCACCTTAGAACTGCATCTCGTAGGCAATGGTAGGTAATCAACCAACCGGAACGGTATAACAATTGAAATAACAGCATGTCTTGGCCTCAATTCAAGATGTGCAATTTGGACACACCTACTGCTGGCTGATTTATACTTCAACAGTTCCTCAAAGCTATATCAGAAAAGCCACTATCTCATTGTTCATTGGCCCGCAGTATGCGCCGCCTGGGCACTCAACTTTAGAATTGATGGGTATGTGCCTACAAGCGTCCGCTAAGTAGGCGCATATCAGTACAAAACGTTGGGTTTTTTTTATAAAAAAGGGTCATTATGTACAATCAAAATGAAAAAGGGGTCATTGGGTATAATATTTTGAAAACTGAAGGTGCCTGGTCATCGGGTATAGTCGGCTTCAAAAGAGGGGCATATATTGACAGGCACATACCGTCACCTCTAAAGTTGATGCCCCGGTGCTCGTGATTATATTTTGTTCATGGCTCGGCTTTTAAAACTCCCACACATCACAATAAGGCTATTGAAAAGTGTATAGAATAGCTAATGATTGACCGGTCCATGCGATTAGTCGCGGACCCGAGCGACAATATAGTAAACACATCGAGTTTATAACACAAGTGACAGCAGTCGTGAATTATGGAGGGTTTCATTGAACTTCTACCAGCAAAATATGGAATAATACTAACACAAGACACCAATCGAGATGATGATACCAGCCATAATGGAAGGCTTGTATTTGACCTTCTTATGAATCCAATTTCGTGGCGAGAA
>NC_092637.1:54882146-54902146 GCF_039555335.1 Amphiura filiformis
TGTGAACTGTGGAATGTCTATATGAAATGTTATAAATATTTATATTGGTTCTTTCTTTGCATGTTCTTCTCCTCTTTCTTTTTTCTTTTATTTGTTAACGTTGTGTAATTGTATGTTGTAACTTAAGGCAGTGTAAGGGGGTGCTCGCTTCAGGCCTTTGGGCCTTTTGAGCATCTCCTCATTCAATTGTTGTGTCGTGAGAAATGTCAAACTTTTCCCTTGGGTCATAAGGAACAAAAAAAAAGTTAGTGGTCGCATATCTGTAGGATCATTGGTTAATAATATATAGTCACTTTTTTTTATTTTAAACCAAATATCCTAGAGAGTCGTGCCATATGTATGTCAAATTTTTCCTCTGGTCATAGGAAACAGAAAAGTCAGTGGTCGCATATCTGTAGGATCATTGGTTAATGAGATATAGTTTTTTTTAAATTTTGTGAACTTAACCAGCTTTAACCCTCTATCTTTTTAACCAAATATCCTCGAGTCGTGCCATATGTCGAACTTTTCCTCTGGTCATAAGGGGAAAAAAGTCAGTGGTGGCATATCTGTAGGATCATCGGGTAATGAGATATAGTCACTTTTTTGTAAAAACCTCTTTTTTTTTACTTCTGGATATCGTTTGGAGTCAAATGATTTTTCATTTTAAAGCTTATGATATATTTTCTAAACACGAAATAATATTCATTAACATATTAAATAATTTATCCCTTTTGGTCAATATCGAATTGGTTTGTGGCTGACTTAGCTTGGGCCAAATGCATGAATTGGCATATGGCCAAGTCAACTGTGGACGAATTGGTTTGGCCGAATCGTCCTGCTTCCAGGAAGTGGCGAAAAATTACGTACTTACAAGGCAAAAAGCAATTTTTCTAGGCATTGTTGACATGGTGCCTTCGCCCAAGAAAGTTTCCTACTATAAAGACCTAACTTTTGAGATGGTTAGAAGGTGCAAAATTAACAATAAGCTTAAAATAATTTACCGCCAGGTTTAGCAAGTCATCATCAACGACTTTGACAGATGACGTCAGACACAATCTCTGTCTTGATGATATCGGCGCGGCATGGACTATATAGAGCACGTAGTGTGATGGACTGGAAATTTGACGCATCGATCTGAGGACAGGCTTTCAAACATAAGTCTTGATAGTAATACGCTGTTTTACTTAGCCTATATCTGGTGGCAGCAGCATTTTTCTACAGTCACGTGATAATGGCACCGGCGGATAATACACGGGGGAACCGACGCGACGGTGTCCACATCTCTTTTTTTTTTTCTTTTTCAGTTTTTGTATTTTATCAGTACTTGAGCTGGTGGGGGAGAGAAAGCATTAAACTACATTCAGGAAAAAAATACAACTCGAAGCAAAGATGAAGGTTTCATTTCAAAATCAAAATTACAAAAACAAAACAAAAAAACAAAAAAACAAAAAACACCAGACAATGAGCAGGTTCAAAGACCCACAGAAGGAAGATGACAAAACAGAGTCCTGATCCAATCCGAATCCTATTTTGACCTTTACACAAATAAACCACCAGCCCCCTTCTTCATCACATACAATATTTTTTATAAAAACATCCAGTGTTAATTAAACAAAAATCTTTTTGTATTGCGCTGGTATAGGAGTTGCAAGGGCCTGATACTTTGCTGATATCGAATGATGAAATTCGCCATCTTCCTCCTGTGAAAAAAAATTGAAGAATAGAACGCTGACGTTGCGCCAAAACACGCAGGCCTATGTAAGTGTATAATTAGGCCTATTTAATGATAAAATGAACTACCACTAAATGTTCTTGTCAGTGCTGCAGTGAAAAACCTCTCTTTAACATTACATTAAAATAATAGCTACATTACATTGTAAATTGGAACTGACACCAATTTTTTTCAGGAATTCTTGTTTACATGCATATTAAGCCATTTCGTGCCATATGACAGGAAATTGATAGGGGGTATTTCAGGTATTATTTTCAGGTATATTTTATTAAAACACTAAAATAGCAGCTAAAATGGCTGAATTGCATGGTGAATTACAATAATTACAATCAAATTTATATAAAGAAAGGCAGATAATAATAAAATACATACAAAAAAACTTGAATTATTGCACAATACATACTCAATGAAAATTTTAAAAGGTACAATCAAAGAATTAATAAATAGCTGTAGCTTATACTCAACCGAACTCACCCCAACACCATATCTCAAACACATCCCTGCACACCCCCCCACACCCCCACACCCACCCCTACACACCCACCAACATCCATTGATGCACTCCTACACTTACCATTGCACAAAAACTCAACCTAATAGAATATCAATGTGACGGCATAATAAAAAGATATAATACTATGACAGGAGAGGGAATTGTACTTAAGGGTTTGGGCTACCAAATCATACCAGCCCCTCCCATCCATCCATTCGCACAAAAAATGAAACAAACCAAATCACTAGATGGACAGGAGAACACTAAGCATGATTCAGGAGTTCAGCCATGTATGGAACTGGGCTTTCCTTGAATCTTTTGGTTTTCCACCTGTAACTCTTGACGTTAGGGGGCTTTCTTAGGGTCATTGAGGATGAATAGTCAGTGGCAGGGAACCATCTGGAGAATTTGTCAGATGCATGTGCTTTGGAGGCAAACTCCTTGCAAATATGCCGTCTACGGGAGTGTAGAGGCTCAAGATCTAGAGTTGCAAGGGAGTCGGAGTAAGATTTATACTCCTTTCCAAGGAGCAGCTTGCAAACACGTTTCTGAATTCTCTCCAAACGGTCCTCCTGGCTCTGAGCGAGACCTGCATGCCATAAGGGGGCTGCATACTCTAACACTGGTCTCATATAACCTTTGTAGACAGAGAGGATTTCTCCTGCGTTGAGACCTGCTTCTTTAAGTTTACGTAACATGAACATTTTTCCATTAGCTTTGGAATGCATATTGTCTACCTGGCCTTGCCATTTCAAATCATTTTGGATGATAACTCCCAGCAACTTGACTTTCTGGACTACTGCCAGGGAGTGCTCAGAGATGCGTAGATCAACATCCGGGGGGTTGTTTTTACCAAAGTACACACTCATGGCTTGGCATTTGATTGGATTCAACTTAAGTTTGTTACTGACAGACCACTCATGGAGAGATTCCAAGCACTGCTGTACCTCAGTGACATCATCAATGGCTCTATTTTCACCTATTGTAAGGTCGTCAACATACTTCCAAACCTTCATTCTGTTGTCATCAAACTCAGTGAGCGCATCATTGATCATGCCTAAAAAGGCAATAGGGCCAATGATAGTGCCCTGAGGTACACCACCATGTAATTCTACCCACTCAGAGTAAGTGTTTTTGTACTTCACTCTTTGTTTCCTCCCAGAAAGGAAGTCCACCACCCACTGCACAAGGGAAGGAAAAACACCAAGCTTGAGAAGCTTTGTGACTGTGATCTTATGGTCAATTAAATCGAAAGCCTTTGAAAAATCTGTTAGCACAAGTGTGCCAGCATTTTTTGATTTCTCGGCCCCTGACATCAAGTGGTGATAGACATCAACAAGGCAGTGGGTGGTAGACAATCCCTTCTGGTTTCCAAACTGTCTTTGGTCTACATGGGGCTGAATGGCATCCACAATCCATTTGCAAACTCTTCCTTCAGCGACTTTCGCAAGGCACGAAGTTAGAGAAATTGGACGCAACTTGTCGATTGAAGGCGGAGCTTGCTTGGGGATTGGGATGACATTGGCTTCCTTCCACTGGGTAGGAACAATACTTTGCTTAAGGGATGCATTGATTATATTTGCTACCGGCTGGCTCAACCCATATGCATACTCTTTAAGACGCCGTGGTGGGATATCATCAGGACCCCCTGCTTTGGAAGCGGACAACTTACTAAGATCATGGTAGATCTCCCATGGTTGAACCATAGGCGGTGGCACAGGGCTAGGTAGATATGCAGGGAGATCATTCAACTTCAATGGCTGCTGTAAATTAGAAAAACTGACTAAGTGTTGATTGATGGCGTTAGCAACACTCACATGGTCAGAAGCAGCAACATCTGGCACATTGATGGTAGTTTCAGTCTTTTTCATGTTTGCCAGGTACCTGATCTCCTTGTGCCATCGACCTGGTTCAGTCTTCTGGAGTTTCCTAACCTTATTGATATTATGGGCAGCTTTTGCTTTTCTGATCTCTTTGATAACTCTGTTTTTGAGATCAGTCCATGTGGATTTGTCACCCTTGGCGAACGCTTTCTGCCTTTGGTTAATTAAGTTCTTGACACGGTCTGTCATCCAAGGTTTGTCATTAACATGTAACCTGACAGTTTTGACTGGAAAAAATTGTCAATACCCTCATTAACTGTTTGATAGAAAGCGTCAGCATTGGCCTGGACATCTTTGGCATTATACACAGTGGACCAGGTTTGACTCTGGATCCATCTACCACATTCTTTGAGATTAGAGTCTTTGATTGGCCGAACAGTCTTAACTTGCTTGATATAAACACATTTGGAAAATTTAGGTACCCAACTGACACAATTGTGGTCACTAAGCCCAATTGGAGAACTGATGTGGGGTCGCTTGTATAACTCAGCAAAATCTGTAATAATCAAATCCAGAATAGCGTCCTCTCTAGTTGGCAAGTCAACCACCTGTGTCAATCTGTTACCTACACATAATGGTCTAATATTTGTACGATTAAAATCGCCTAACAAGATTACACCAGCTTGTGGTTTTGAGGAACGAACATAGTCAATGGTTTCAATCAGATGAGATATCAACAAGTCCTCATGAGGAGAGTCAGGTGGGATGTAAACAGCACCAATGACTAGGTATGGAGTTCTTCTTGGTAGCTTTGGATGACTGACTAACAACCATGTGACCTCCAGCTCATTTGGGACAACCACCTCATTAATTACCTCTGCATTGATATTGTCACGCACATAGATCAAAATACCACCTCCACGTCTGTGAACACGATGGTTGTTGAATATGTTTTAGCTCTCAATATTGTATTGCTCGGGTGCGGTATAAAGGTGGGCGTACACGAGGCAATTTCCATTGCAAGGCCCATTACTTAGTGGGTGAGATTATGTGCTCACTGACCATGAAGCTAAGCAATTGAGCAAAATACACGAAGCAATGTATAGCCTTGCAATTCCTTGAGCGTGCTGATGGATTTGGGGATATACTCAAAACATATTTAGTGGTTAATGATTTTCATAATCATATCAAAATGGCACCTGTGCTGTCTAGACAGCAAAAGATCGCCGTCCTGTGTATATCTATACAACTTATATTTTTGGGCCATAGGTGTTGCTTTGGCCATGTTTTATTTGACTAGCAAGAATTTGACAGCAACAACCCAGGGGTAACAACAGCATAGGCCTACAATGTAGCATACCATGTGCACACATTACAATGTTGGTGAATCAAGTTGGTCCCTACATTTCCCAAATGAATGCAGCGACCAGCTGGTGTTCACTCAGCTGATTGGCTGAAGGAGGTTAGATTGCATGCAACAACCTTGAAAGTAGAGCATGTCTCTACCTTTTTGCCTGTTGCTCGGGGGATTAATTTGCCTGATGCTTGGGGGATTAATTCCTTGCAAATCCAAAATACACGGAGCAATCTTTTTCCAAGGTCTATGCAACAGGCAATTGCTTGGAAAATTGCATCGTGTATGCCGGCCTTTAGTTTTGACCCACGATTCAGTAATTACAGCTATATCAGCATTTTCATTCTTCATAGCAACCTGTTCAAGTATAACAGTCTTATTTAGGACCGAGCGAGCATTGGTCAAGAAAATTCTTGGCTAGAGGTGTTTGGTACCGGTGATTAACCTTAGGCCTGGGCTTAAGTCTATCATGTCTATTGACAAGAGTATCGATTGTTCTGATCTAAAGGTGGGCTTACACGATGAAATTTCCATTGCAAGGCCCATTACTTAGTGGGTGAGATTATGTGCTCACTGACCATGAAACTGTGCAATTGATCAAAATAGACGAAGCAATGTTCGGCCTTGCAATTCCTTGAGCGTGGCCATAGGTTTGGGATATACTCAAAACGTAAGTAGTGGTTAATGATTTTCGTATTAATATCAAAAGGGCTCATGTGTTGTCCTGAAAGCAAAAGATTGCCATCCTCTCCTGTATATCTATACAATTTTCCATAAATAAAAGGCTAAGGAAAACTAAGATTAAAAGGGCTAAACACCACCACCAACAACAACATAGGCCTACAAGTGTATTATAATGTAGCATGTGCACACATTTATCATGTTGTGGATGGTGAATCAAGCTGGTCCCTACACATTCCCACATGAATGCAGTGATCAGCCGGTGTTCACTCAGCTGATTGGCTGAAGGAGGTTAGATTGCATGCAACAACCTTGAAAGTAGAGCATGTCTCTACCTTTTTGCCTGTTGCTCGGGGGATTAATTTGCCTGATGCTTGGGGAGATTAATTCCTTGCAAATCCAAAATACACGGAGCAATCTTTTTCCAAGGTCTGTGCAACAGGCAATTGCATGGAAAATTGCATCATGTAAGCCGGCCTTTATTCTTACCAGCACGGCATCCCCGTCTGGTGATGTTAGCTATACCAAGATGTTTCATATACTTCCATTTATCTACATGGAAGGGTTTATTGTTAATGTTATGAACGTTTCTACCAATTGAGATGAGTTCCTGAGGTGTGTACTGAATACGGGTCATAATGTAAACAACGTCAACAGCCTATCGATCGTCAGGCGAAAACACTTACGGCGCCAAATACGGCAGCTTGATTGCACACAATGTCAAGCTGCCAAATTTGACATAGAATAGGGTTAAACAGTAGTTGCGATTCGCTTAATTTTTTCAATTGGTCGCAATTTCTCCAAAATATGGGAATTGAGTGTGGCATTTATAGAAACTTTCAATAATGGAAAAATTCAACTTGGTTCTTACATAAATATAGATTATTTGCTCTGTTGCATTTTTTTTACTCACCCTGTACTTAGTAGTGGGGGCGTAGATTATGTCATGAAAAGGACATTTGTATAATACATTGTGATTTCAATAAAGAATATATTTTATTCCAGGGCCTATGCTTATCGTCAGTGCATGAAATAGCTGACCGATCGTTATTGAGCTTCGAAGAGCTGGACGTATAAATATGACGTAAGACGAATAGCGATATACACACAATTTATACGTCACTGATTTACACGATACACGTGCACGAGACGCGTCAGCCATCACTCGATTGTTGAACTCCGAATAACTTGAACCGGAGATCTCCGGATTTGTCATAAAAACTTAAAGTTTACTCTAATTAAAGCACTTCAGGCTTAGGGACCGTTCACAAACACTTGTAGGGGGGGGGGGGCTGATGCAAAAAAATCAACGTGAAAATTTTTTGGGCCCCCCCTTTACAGACCTCAAAAATTTCCGGACATGAAAATTATGGGTCAACTCCATAGAAAAGCATATAAACTTAATTTTTCCAGGAAAATTTGTGGTCATTTTTTTTAAGGGCCATCCCTTAGGAGTGTCAACAATTTTCAGGCCCCCCTCTTTTTGCATCAGGCTCCAAGCAAGTGTTTGTGAACGGTCCCTTAGTCTTTGACATGGTATTTTAGTAAAACATTGGGCATTTAATACAATCATGCAAAAAGTAGAATTTTGAGAAAAATTGAAGGCGTAGCTGCTAGCTGTTGTGCAAATCGCATAAACCTCTCCAAAAGAACTACCTCCCCTTAAATAATGAACATTATTCAAAAACGGATGATTGTATTACAAATCTGTAAATTCGTTGGAAGCAGAATTTATTTCTGCACATCTTGACACCTCATTTGCTGCAATTGACAAAATTTAAATCAATGTAACCCAAGATTTGAAAGTTGCAGTAAATTGTATTGATTTTGTATTCAGTGTAATGGAAGGAAGTCTGTGTAATGATATCTGAGTGTTTTTGTATTATAAAACATGTAAAAAAATTGTATGTAAGTGCAACTTTCAAATCTGGACCTCACTACTTTAAATTGACCGATGTTGTATTGTTTTCGGAGCTATCGTATCAAATGAGGTGTCAAAATGAGCGGAAATAAATTCTGCTTCCAACGCATTTTACAGATTTGTAATACAATAGCCCATTTTTGAATAATGGCCATTATTTAAGAGGGGTTAGTTACTTTTGTTGAGATGTTTATTTATGGCTGTGGAGCAAATCACATATCATGGCTTTTACATGCATGATGTAAACATAATACATGAAAAAATATGCCGTATTATATATGCCATAACTATCTTGGCCTTATTAATTTCTAAACATGGACGTCGATAGGTGTTTTGTCATCATTTATTTCTTTGCCAACAAACCTGCAAACAATGATTGCAATAATTTATGTAAAATATCTAAAGAATATTCAGTTTTCGTGTTTTAATTCCAAAATGTAATTTCAAAGTTAATGAATTTTGAAAAACTTGGTAAGCTGCTGTATACTGGCTGGTACTTTTAGTCTTACCAATCCTAGAATTTAATTTAAAAGTTAACGAGTTTCGAACTACGTGGCAAGCTGGTGTAGATTGGCTGGTAGGCCTACTTCTAGACCCATGACTACAATTTCGATTTTGGTGCATCATATCCATCATTTCACTACCTGATTCGAGTGGAGAAACATCGTTTAATATCAGCTGCAAATAAAATAAGCTTATTTGGTGATCCAGATTTTTTGACCTAAATCAGAAAGATGAAGTTGCTCGTCATTTTGTGTATGTTTGCTGTAGTCGCTGTGAATTTGTCAACAGGTAAGTCAACAGTAATTTGATTTTCTCAGTTATTTTCGTATTAGTAAAAAATAGATTTTAAATTCGTCCAAAAATCGCATTCGCAGAAGCTCGAAATCAATTTCATTAATCGGCAGTAGTAATTTTGTTTTTCCAGTTATTTTCGTTTAGTGCAGGCTTACATTTCAAATTACATTACAACTTGCTCTCACACAAACTCGAAATTAATTTCATTAGTCGACCATTGAAATTCATATTCATTTCAGTGTATTTCATATTTGTGTCATTCATATTCACCGAGTATTCAAATTCGTCTCACCTGGGGCGGCGATGTTGATTGAATTGTAAAAGCTATTTCGTCTTTTATCATTCATTTTAATACATTTGTGACCTGATATATCAAGAAGAGACACTTTTTGGGCATGTTATCAATTTTGAGTGTTTTACATATGAAGAGCTTATTTATATAATTCGCGAGATCATGAAGTAATGCATACGTCTAACCAAAATGAAATGAATTGTAATTATATATTTAAAAGCATTTTTCCGGTTTAGTTCAGAAACCTCAAGGTGATGTTGGTCCCATAGTTCAAGCTTCTGTAGTTAATCATATAAACTATATGCAACTTTTCCTTATTTGGTCGTTCACCCATCAATGCACAGTATTTTTGTGAGGCCTGAGGGTTCTTCAGACACACAAAATTGCATTCTGAATACGAGGAATGTCCTTTTGATATCAAATAATTTAAATATTTTGAACTTCGCGATATAGTACAAATTTTATGGCAAATTATGGCGAATATGCCATATAAATAAATATTTTTAGCATTTTTGTTATGCACATTTCATGTTCGATCTTTACTTGCTTACTTTACTTATTTATTTGAGCTTCATACATGTATTATGTTTATAACTTACTGCATATAATGTTTAGACTTTAAACATAATTATTTTTGAAATCGATTTGTAAGCATGTTTAGGAATTTGATTGTTGTCTAAATGATTTTAACACATGTTGTCTTGACAGTTGATAATTAACATTTTTGAGCAACAATTTTCCGACGGACACTTTATTTAGACATAATTCCGTTGATACTGTTTTTGACACATTAACATGTTAGTGAAGATATGTTAAAATATTTAAAGGGAAATATTTGAAGTTTAAAAGAAATGTTAAAAATTACAGTATGTGAACACATTAGGACCTGAGCGCAAGAAGGTCGTAAGTCCACTTAGCCCCTCAACATGTATACACTAAAGTTGCGTATAGTTTCGTATAGTTTGGTAATGTTTTATACATGTTCAGGGGCCAAAACAAATCTTTCCCAACCTTTCATGTTGTTTTCACCCTGGAACATGTATTAAACATTATAAAACCCTAAGAAACTATACGTAACTTAAGTGTATACATGTTGAGAGGCCAAGTGGACTTACGGTCTTCTTGCGCTCAGGTTTTCACATTAAGAACAATTTGCAATATTAAGTGTAACATAAGTGTTGGCAATTTATCATTTACACGTACAAGTTACAAATATGGTGGTAAAATGTTAATAAAAGTGTTAAGTTTGCATAAATGTTACAAAGTAATGAAAATATATAAACACTCGTGTTTAGAGTGTACATGCCTATGCATCAATTGTATTAACACCTGACGAATATATATCACAAATGTCTTGAAATGATGACAAAAATAGCTTTTATGAAATAGCTTTTACAATATTATTCAATAAACATCGAATTTGAATGCTGGACGAATATGAATGACAAATATGAAATACACTGACATTAAAATGAATTTCAATGACCCATAGTTTTAAGTTTCTGCGATTGTGATTTTTGGATGAATTTGAAATGTCTTTTTTTTACTGATATCAATAACGAAAGAAATATTATATAAATTGAAAAACAAATTAGAGCCGCAAATGGGGACTTCAAAAACATGGGTTGATGGGGGCAAAGATCTTTTGGCACGTCAAAAAGGGGGAAAAGGTTTTTTTGGTACGTTGAAAGGAGGGGGATTTTTGGCACGGACAAAGGCGGGGGGGGCAGCGATTTTGATAATTCACCACCCGGGTGTATTCTTTGCACCACCTCTTAGCGTAGCTTGAGCGTTTTGATTGAGGTCATCAGGTCTCAGGACCTAGATATGTTCACGCACGGAAGGACCATTTAAATAAATAAACAAACAAACAAACAACTTGTTTTGCTTCACCATTTGTATGTTGTGATTACCTTCACAGATGCTGCCGTAATTGAACGCGATGAAGACTGCTTTAATGTCATGGACAAAAATCATGAACTTGACACTAATTACCCGACTTGCGCTCAGGTGTTTGCCTTGTTTGACACTCTCACATGTGAAACCCCATTCGACGCGCATAAAGTCCCCGGTCAGACAATGACAGACGTCTGTGCAAAATATTGTAACGCATGTGGGCCTAATAAATAGGTAAGTATGTTATCATTTGGCAAAAAAAGGAAACAAAACAGGTTTGCCCCTCGATGATACCAATCACTAAAGCAATAAACAAGCATAAAACTTTGGATATCTCTCTTTTAGATTGCATGACTGTGAGTCAAGTTGTATTGTTTTAATAAACATTATTGGCCCTTTCAATGTTTAAGGGATCTAAAATGAGCGTTTATTGCGTTTCGACAGTATTTTTTGTGCGACATGAGAGCACCTCACACCTATCGAATTGCATTCTGAATACGAAGCATGTCTTTCTGATATCAAATAATTTTCATTTTTTGAAAATCACAATATAATACAAATTTTATGACAAATTATACAAATTTGATATTTTTCAAATTTTTGACATATAACAGTCCTCGAAGTGAATTATATAAATCTAATGATATATTCTTAAAGTGTATGTAGCAGGGAGGAAAAGCCGACGGTCAATTGAAAATTTTGACCTTTCATGTTGAAGATATGGATTTTTTCCCAAAAGACCTAATTTTTTTTGTGTTTTGGGGAAAAAATCCATATCTTCAATACGAAAGGTCAAAATTTTCAATTGATCGTCGGCTTTTCATCCCACCTACATACACTTTAAGTATAAATCATCAGATTTATAAAGTTCACTTCAAGTACTGTTAAATATCAAAAATATCAATTTTTAATGATTTGCCATAAAATGTGTATTAAATTGCGAATTTCAAAAAATCAAAATTATTTGATATCAGAATGACATTCTTCGTATTCATAATGCAATTCGATATGTCTGATGTGCTCTAATGTCCCAAAATAAATACCGTCCAAACGTTCATACCCCAGCCCTTAAGAAACAAACTAAAGCTCCAACAGTTTTATTGTCCTCAGTTTCACCTGATAGGCTCCTAATTAAGCAAACTTGTTAAAAATTACTCAAACTTGTTCAAAAAACCCATACCATCATTATTATCTAGGCATGAGGAATAAAAAAAGTATAGTTTAACGTATGACGTACGGTTATGGAATTATGCTAACATGGTAACATTGTGACATCATAGGTCTATTTTTGGTCACACACGGGACGAAGATGATCATTGCTATGATTTTGTTGAAAGTGGTCTCACGTTATTTGTCATGTTACAAGAAATCAAACAAATAATACATGACTAATTTAGAGTGGTTTGCTATCCAGGTACCCAATTATCAAGGTCAAAGGGACTCAATATAAAATATTCATTCATATTCATTCATTCATTCATATTGGACAATATTGGGTTAAATTTAATTAAAGTTTTTTAAATAGATGCACTATCTAATCCTGCACATTATGACACCACATTGAATCCAATGTGACCTCAAGAAGTAAAGTTACAAGCAATTGAATAGACGAAGGTCCAGTTTTAAAAGTGACAAACTGGCCTATACAAGGCGCAAAAAGATTCCAACAAGCGAAACAAAGAGACAACACTTCTACGATGATAAGCGCCTAACAACGGATAAGCTGGCTCTCTACAAACATGCTCAGTGAATAATACAATACATACCCTCGTTTCAAGTTTTCTGTTTCGGGAGCTCTATTGTTCAGAAACGAAAACGCAAGGGATTAAGTAGGATGGTGTGTAAGTTGACTTCATTGTTACGTTTGGGGCATCATGCTTCTCATTTGAAGAGGTAATAATAGGTGCTGTCAATCACACTTATGTCTGTCAATAAAGGTTGGATAAGTCAATTATATGCAACACTGGCGTCTCAAGTGGGCAATCTTACTCACTGGTCGTGTGTCTTGAGCTCACCACCAAAAAAAGGTGGCGACGTTACATTTTGCCAAAGTCGACTCAAAACAAATGATGATATCTCTGTCAAGCAAGAAGTTATTGTCATGCTTGTGGTCTCATTTTAGTGCTAAATAAAATGCACTTTCTACCCTGTAAAAAGAAATACTTGAACTTTTTTAATACTGACACTGTGCTTCATAGAATTCAGAATGGGCAGGGTGGCGGTGGTGGGTGATGTGGTGGTGGGAGATGTGGTACACACAAACTCTATGGGATTGGTATTTTAGTGCGTAATCTGCTTCTGTAAAGGCTGTAAATTGGATTTGGATTCTATTTAGCATCTAAAAGACTCATGGCCTTACAGCTAAACAGTTCTACTAATTGTTTTTAATCATTTATGATTGGTTTAGTCTAGAAAATACAAACCTTTCCATACAAAACTACCCGTTGTCATATTAAACACTTTTTTAAATTTTAATTACTTATCCTATCATAGTCATCATAGTCAAAGTATAGATTTTCTGAAGGGAAATTTGACGAGGAATCTAAATATGGACATATTTTTTCTGTATGGGTTAGGGGGAAAATGTTTAGGTTCAAAATATGTTGAATTGTAAAAAAATCTAACATACTTTGGGACACCTTATATTCCAAGATTACCAAACAGCTGTGATTTTGGTTTCTTCCAAAGTCAGTTGGCTCTCCATATCCTCTTACATAAATGAATGTTGGTTACTTCCAGTTTATCACTGTAAGTTGGTAATAAGCAATGCATTGAGTGACCCATTTTTTATCAAAATCTTTTTATTCCACCCTGTATAACCTGCAGGTCACCCTGTATAATGAGTTGAGATGTATATATTTGAATTGCTTATGCCTTCAGCTTTCCAAAAATGTATACATTTGCTAGTTTAGGGTTGATGATTGTCGAGATAATCTAATTAGAAACCCGGTTGGTGTAAAAATTCATAATATTTGTCATGTAACGCTAAGGGTGGCGAGTTCAGGACACACGGCCCACTCTTACTTACATCAGGTCCGAATGCAAATTTGGTGGCATTATGGTCCATATTACTATGACATTTAAAAAAAGGACCCCTACCTCTTCTCCTCTCGCTTTCTTCTCTTTCTAGTCTGTCTGTCTCTCCCCCTCCCCAACTCTCACCTGTGCCATCTTTTGAATTATGTGGATATGTGAATTATATTGGATGTTGTATTTCCTTTACCCTTCTCCCCCTCTCACTGTTTTAGCAGTAGGCCTATGATCAACGTGGAAAAATCAAAATAAACGGAATAAACTCCTCCCTGCTCTGCTCGCCCCCCTCTCTCTTCTCTCGATCTCTCCTCCTCTCCTCTCCTCTCCTCTCCTCTCCTCTCCTCTCCTCTCCTCTCCTCCCTCCCTCCCCTCCCCTCCCTCCCCTCCCTCCCTCCCTCTCCTCTCCTCTCCTCTCCTCTCCTCTCCTCCCCTCCACCAGATCATCTCCTCGATTCATCATCCCCATAATACATTTAAAATAGATTTGATTCTGGCAATTTTGCCTGAAGCATATTATCAGATTACCAATTCCAATGAAAGAAATCCTATTAGTTTCACTTCAACGCACTTCTCTGATGTTGCATATTACCAAGTTTTAAGGTGTATTTGGGACGAAAATAATTCCCCGTTTAATCGCTACATAATCATAATATAACCGATTTTTGCGCGATTGCACGAACAAGTACGTAATTCTTGGCAACACTGATTACTATTGATTAATTTATGATTTCTACGTTGGGCAATTTTCATAATCAATCTACTCCCGCTTAGGCTGGAGTACCTATACACCCAACGCAAGTCAATTGAAGCCGTGCAATTTATCGCGAATTTACGACCGTAAAATTTAGACACTTCTTTTGTCTAGATTAGCATCAACCCTCTCATCTCACTTTTTTCATGCCAGAAATTAACATAACTCCCGAAACCGAAACAGAAGTTATCTTCGTTCAACTTTTCTGTAGTCAACAAAAGACTAGAATAAAAGGATTGTTCACACGTATCATGCTAACACTTCAACATAACAATGAGATCCGAAACCGAAACCGGAAACAGAAACCGAAACAGAAAAGATAAAACGAGGGTAATAATATACGAGTATAAAATACAACAATGATAACAAAAATCACTGATAGCAGCTGTTGCAAAAATCACTATAATGATACAGCCGACGAATTGTCGCATTATTTTCGTTGCCTGTAAAAAGGGACAGCTTCATGCCCGATGATACACAAGCTGAAAAAGAGCAGTGAAGAGAGACAAAAGGAAACAATGATATACAAATGGAGAAAGATGTGAAGAAAGAAAGAACGAAGAAAGAAAAAGGTGGATGGGCGTTGCGGCGTTGCTTATAAAAAGGGACAGCTTCATGTCAAGTGATAAAGAAATTAAAAAAGAGACAGAAGTCACAGAAGGAAGCAAAGATGTAAAGAAAGAACAAATGAGGAAAGAAAAAAGACTGGCGGCGCATTAAAAGGGGACAGCTTCATACCAAAGAAATTGAAGAAGAGAGACAGAAGGAAGCAAACGATAAACAATTGGAGAAAGTTGGAAAGAACGAACGAGTAAAGAAAAAAGATTGGTGGTTCATTGTCGTGATTGCTGTGTTGTAAAAGGGCATGGCTTCACGGCGCCGAAGTTACGAGACGGTGATTATCATTCGCGGCGTCGAAAATGCCGCACTGTTTGTAAAAGGTTGATCTTCACGGTGTTACGACGTTGCTTGTAAGAAAGCACACTGAGCTTGATTTCTCCATTGTGCCGATGCACTTTTACTCTAAATCATCACGCCGTCGGTAACAAGAAACAGCTCGTCGAAGTTGCCAGTGTTTGTAAACAGGTTTAGTTTTGCAGTGTTACGGCGTTGTGGCGTTGCTTGTAAAAATGCGCTGCTTTATTCCTCCATGTTGCAGGTGCACATTTACTCGAATCCGCATCTTCGAGTCGTCGACGTTCTTCTTGACAGAGACGCAGCTCCGCTTATAAAAGGGACAGCTTTCGTACATCATGTATCCTCATATTATTATTATAAATAACTCGATCTCGCTGCCTGATTACAAAGAAATTAGGAAGCAACCAAGAAGACGTTGGCGACATAGGGGCAGCAGAGGCGGCAAGCGTTTACATATTAGACCTAACCCTGAGCATCAAGAGCGTTTCTCAAACTTGTCCCAAACCACATCCCAGCCTTATGTTGTTGACTTGAACAGATACCTTCATCTGTCCGCTTGGAACGATCGGTCGATTAGATACAAAACAACACTCCTTGCAGATTTTCTGATTCAAAATGACATTGATGTAATGTTCCTTACTGAGACCTGGATAAATGAGAACGATGATTCAGTCATTAGAGAATGTACACCGCCATTTTACTCTTTCTCCAACTGTCCAAGAGGCACAAGCAATCATGGCGGAATCGGTATAATAAGCAAAGACTCTGTGAACCTTCGTACTGTACAAACTGGTTTTACTACTGTAAATTTTGAACGTGCAAGTGTTGTTGATTTAACGAGTGGAATTCAGTATATTGTAATATACAGACCACCCCCTTCTTCCGTAAATCGTTTACGTACTTCAAACTACTTAACTGAGTTTGATGATTGGCGAGGTATCACGTTTTCCCAATAAAGTGGTGTTATTAGGCGATCTTAACATACATGTAAATGAGCCTTGGCAGTCTGAAGTTAAGAGGTTCATTAGATCTTATGAGACTGCTGGTTTTTATCAGTATGCTGAGGGTCCTACACACATATCTGGTAATACCATCGACCTTTTCCTGGCTCGACTTGAGGATGGGATTATTCTTAGATGTGAGTCCCAAGTAAATCTCTTTTCTGACCACTTCATGATGCATTGTTATGTAAACAGAAATAAACCTACTCTAACCAAAAAATCTGTCAAGGTCCGTAACTTCAAACAAATGGACCAGGTAGCGTTTCATGGTGATGTTACTAAAGCACTGTGTACTATCTCAGATGAGTTAACTTTAGATGAGTTGGTTACTGAGTATGGCTCTAAAGTTCTAACAATTCTTGACCAACATGCCCCTGCAAAGGTGAAGGTGCGTAAAAATAGACCCCGTTTTCCCTGGTACAGTAGTGAAATCAAGACTGAAACACAGGTTCGCCGAAAATATGAACGTAGGTGGCGAAAATCTCGAACGTCTGAAGATAGGAAGGCGTACATTGATCAAAAACAAAAGGTTAATCAACTTATTGAAACTAATAAAACCAAGTATTACAAAGACAAATTATCTGATGCTGACACAAAGGGTGTGTTTAAAACTGTAAACAATCTGTTGAACAAAGATAACCGTACCTTATCATCATGTGACTCAACTAAGTCACTGTGTCATCAGTTTACAAACTACTTTGAAGAAAAGGTCTCGAAAATCAGAAATGATCTGGACAGTATTGAGTCTGAAACTAATGAATGTACTGCTTATGATGTTAGATCAAATCATAATGTTCATAGTTTTAATGAATTCACCATTATGTCCCCTGATGAAGTAAGAAGACTAGTGAGGGATTGTAATAGCAAGTCTAGTGTCATAGACCCCATTCCCATTTGGTTATTGAAAGAAAATCTTGAAGTATTTCTTCCAACACTCACCCGTATTATAAATTCATCTTTGAGTACTGTGATATTCCCTAAATCACTTGGAAGAGCTGTGATATCTCCGATCTTAAAGAAGCCATCATTAGATCGGAATAATTTAAAGAATTATAGGCCAGTATCAAATATTTTGTTTGTGTCAAAAGTTATTGAAAAGGTTGTGACAAACCAACTTAACGACCACATGGCCAAATATAATCTGGGTGAAGATTACCAATCTGCGTATAAGTCAAATTGTAGTACAGAAACAGCGTTACTCAAAGTAAAAAGTGATGAACTGAATGCTGTAGACAGACAAGAAGTGGTTTTCATGGTCCTTCTTGATCTGTCTGCAGCATTCGATACAGTGGATCACGGTTTGCTACTTGATCGTCTGAATAATGATATAGGTGTGTCTGGTACTGTACTTCAGTGGTTCGATAGTTATCTGAGTTCTCGATGTAGTAGCGTAAGTTTTGATAATGTTTTTTCTGAACAGTCAAAACTAGTTTATGGTGTCCCACAGGGTTCCGTCATTGGACCAGTTCAATTTATTATATATACACAACCGATGGGAGCTATTATTCGTAGTCACAATGTTTCTTTTCATTCATATGCTGATGACACTCAGCTTTATGTATCATTTAACCCAAAGATAGCAGGTGCTGCTGAAACGAAACTTGTGCAGTGCATCGCCGAAATAAAGGAATGGATGAATCAAAACAAACTCAAATTGAACAATGATAAAACTGAATTTTTTATAGCCGGGTCATACCAAAGCCTTCAAAAGCTCCCCAAAGTACAGTTAAAGGTCGCCGACATCCATATTGAATCATCATGTAACATCCGAAACCTTGGAATAATTTTTGACTTGAATATGACAATGTGTAAACAAGTTAACAGTCTGGTTTCATCTGGAAACTATCAACTACGCAATATCCGCCTCATATGCCGTTATCTTGACCAGGACACACGTCACCTTGTCGTCCGAGCATTGTTTCTCTCCCGTCTTGATTACGGCAATGCCCTCTTGTATGGCGCAAACTCACAAGACCTAGTTCGCCTCCATTCCCTTCAAAACCGAGCGGCAAAACTGATCTTCTATGTATCCAGACTCGATAGTCCATCACCCCTTCTGAAAAAACTGCACTAGTTACCAGTCACAAAACGTATTCAATTTAAGATGTCTTCATGTTTACAAATGTCTCAATGACTGTGGTCCTGAATATCTTGCCAACTTACTTGCTCACATAAATCGTCCTTCAACGGCTCCGGTTACACGGTCTGCAACAGACAAGACTCTTCTTGCAATACCATTTAGTAAGAAATGTATAGGTGAACAAGCCTTCTCTGTTGCAGGCCCATCACTTTGGAACTCACTTCCGCAGCATGTAAGAAATGCCGGCTCAATTGCAGTTTTCAAAAAACTCTTGGAAACTCATTTGTTTTAATCTGAATTTGTATTTTTGCTTTGTATTATATTTCATGTGGTATTATTTGTTGTATTTTGTATGGCGCCTTATAAGAATTTATTGTATATATGTATATTGCATAAGCAAATGTCGCGGTATGTGGTGCTATGGTGTGTTTAATGCATGACAGTATCACCCGTCGACGGTGATGGATTAATATACTGCATCCTTTTGTTTTTCAATAACTACGCACTGTCATCAGGTTGTGCTGTTGGTGAAGACTGAACAAGACTATGGTGTTTTTACATTATTTGTCTTGTTGCAGAAAAAGATTACTTGAATAGTAGGTCAAACTACATTATCACAATATACCTTTCTCTTGTTTTCCTTACAGAGAACCGTGATGGAAAGACGGATAACAGTGCCAGTACATTGATTAGTCGGCGCAAATTAATAAATAAATAAATAAATAAATGAACGCCTTGGAGTTCCAATGTTCTCGTCCTCTTCCTTTTCTTATAACCCTCTGTACACAAGTGTCGATTGCAGACGATAAGTGCCACATTTTCTTTAAAAATTCAAAAATGTCAGAATTATACATTGGCATGACAATTTTTGGAATTAGAACGAAACATACTTTAAAATGAGAACAAACAAGTCTTACAGTTTGCATATCTGAAGTCAGATGATTGCACATACTAAGCTAGCTTAATATTAAGTATGGTTTCATATTTATCAAAAGGCTTATCACCATGCCCGAGTAAGTATAAGTTCATACTTATAGCAGAAGACATTATTGACTAAACACATTAATATTGCTATCTTCAGTAGACGAAAGTTCATACTAACACTAGTAGAAGTTTTGGATGAGAAAACGGACATTTTGATGAGAAACGGCCAAAATGGTCAGAATTTAATTTTCTCATTCTTTTGGATGAGAAAATAATAATGTTTATTTCGCGGGGATTAGCAATTCTCACCAGTTTTAACAA